>NW_009936269.1:0-3671 GCF_000696875.1 Nestor notabilis | reverse complement strand
GCCGCGGTGGCTGTAACCCGCCAGGCGGGCTTTATGTGAGCAGACAGACATGAGGTCTGGCAAAGACGGACAGACATGGGGTCAGGTACGGACACACTGGCGTGGGGTCCGGCACAGACATGGGGTCCGGCACAGACATGGGGTCCAGCGCACTGCTCACAGAGCTGGGGCCGTGTCTGGCAGTCACCAGAATTCCAGAGTCTCCGCACCTCTGCGGACAAGCAGGGTTTGTCAGAAGTAGAAGTAAAAGCCCCCATGGTGTAGGCAAAAGGCCACAGTGCTGATTTTCCTACCAAGCCTTTTGGTGATAATCTTAAAGTAGTAGAAAAGAAGGTTTGTTGCTTAAAACTCCAGTTCTGGCTAGCTTCTAGACGCCATTATTAGCTTCTCAGTGCTGTGAAAGGGATACATATACAAAATAATAATCATAGGTTGTAAAAAAGCTCTTCACCAGAGGATTACATTAGAGAAAGCCACACAATACAAACCCAACCAAGTCTTCAGGAGAGCTTGACATAAGAATGCACAAGGCCAAGAATAAAGGAGGCCTTTGCCAAGAAGAGGAACAGACAAAAGTGGCTGAAAATAAATTGTGACTGCAAATCAAATTTACCCGCACAGAAGGTTGCATGCAGCCTTTACTAATTTCTGCAGGAAGGATCTATTTTTGGAGCAAGTCAGATACAAGAACTGAGTAAAGAGAAAAGTGGTATGTAATTGCCACGAGAACAGAACAGTCTTGGCTGCTTTAGCACCAAGAGCAGATACTTCATGCAGTCCAACTTCTGGGTTTGCATTAACACCGTATCTTAATTCGAAATCAGGTCATCTCTTTTTGGAAATGCTTATGATCCTCAGCAAGATTTTTATAGGCTGTGACCTTTTACACATGATTTAATAGAATATGTCCTTTTTCCCCCAATAATAACTTGTCGTTTGAGTCAAAGCAACTGAAAAGACAGAACAGCCTTGTGACTACCATGTTGGAACAAGCAATGGCACATTTCCCACATTTCTTATGGAAGAGATTGCTTTAAGACACTGTCGTGGTTTAAGCCCAGCTGGTAACTCAGAACCACGCAGCCGCTCGCTCACTCTCCCCCTTAATCCCCCCCCAAAAAGAATCCCACGGGTTGAGGTAAGTGCAGTCCAGTCACTAAGGTATAATACAAACCACTACTACTACTACCAGCAATAATAATAATGATAAGGGAAATAATGAGGGGAGAGGATACAATTGCTCACCACCTGCCGACTGACACTCAGTCCAACCCGAGCAGCGATCTGGGCCTTCCGGGTGACTCCCCCCAGTTTATATACTGGCCATGACGTTCTGTGGGATGGAATCCCCCTTTGGCCAGTTTGGGTCAGGTGTCCTGTCTCTGCTTCCTCCCAGCTCTCGTGCCCCTCCTCATTGGCAGAGCACAAGACTGAGAAAGTCCTTGGTCGGAGTAAGCATTACTGAGCAACAACTGAAAACATGAGTGTCTTATCAGTGTTGTTCTCAGGCTGAAGTTGAAAACACAGCACTGCACCAGCTACTAAGAAGGAGAAAAATGACTGTTACAGCTGAACCCAGGACAGACACCTTAAGAAATATCAGTATAGTTTGGTTTTAAAAACCTCTATGTCACCTCTCGATTCAGTCACTCTTGAAGTACCAAATCATACACATATTATTGTTAATAACCTTAAAACATGAGAGCTCCTCATGCAGTCACTGTAAGCGGGGTAAAATCTCTGTCCCACAGAGGAGCCAAAACTGAGCTAAAACCTAAAAATGTTTCCTTTAGCTCTGTTAAGGACTTGCCAGCAAGAAATCCTCCCAAACACAGATGTTTTAGGGAGTAACGTGGGCCTGAGAGAGCTGAGATCTGGTGACTGTGCTGGCAGCTGCACTTGCCACTCCTGCCTTAACTTGGGCAGATCTTGATGAATCATATTTGTAACGTGGTCTTTTTTCCACTTTTAATGCATTACTGTGTCTAAATTGCAATGTGGAGATTGTTTTTATACTCCGCCAGCTACCCTGTGGCTGAAAAGTCACATTTGCAGAAGTTCTATTAATAAAAGACTTGCCCTGACTGAGCCTTCTGGATCGTGCCAAGGAAGCATTAAAAGATTTAAATCTATTAATGCTGATGTCCCATTTCCTTCTGCCACAAAATAACAAGTGGTGATGACTCGCTGCAGCTCAGTAATCCCCCAAGGTTTTACACATCACGAGAAGTGATTCTTACCAAGAATATTCCTTTGGTTTTAATGTAACAACTTGCAAAATTTTATAGTAAAGTTTAATAATAATAGTAATAATGAATTGTTGGGCTTTATTTGGGAATTTCAGGTTGCATATTAATAGCCATAGAGAGAATTTTATAGTATTCACTTTTTGTACCAGAGACACGCATTACTTTGGAATTACCTTTGAGAAAGGTTTTCAGATTGCAGAGACTTGGTTCAACAGGTTCAGAGTTGCACGAAAACACACTAATCTCCAAACCCAGCAGTGGCCATTTCATGTTTCATCAGCTCAGGCCTGTTACTCATCAGCATCAGCCTATTTTAGGTAAAGATAAAAGAAGACATTTTCAGTCGCCTTACCCAATCTTGAATTTAATGCAACCAAAATAACTCTTGCAGCTTATTTGGAGGGCTGTTTTTGAGGCGTGTGGCTTTATTTAGATATGCTTTAAAAGCATTTAAAATGCATAAATGTTCTCTGTCCCACACACTGAAGGGCTGTCAGCAGAGTTCACACGTTGGTTTCAGAGCGTTACACGGGAACACCAAAACCAGATGTGTTTGTCATTTCCTTTTTCCTCCAAGTTCTGCCCGTGCTGGCTGCATCCAACCGCTGTCTCCTCTCCCACCCCTCCCTGCCAAGCCACTCCACCATTCCAGTGTTTCCTCCCAAGCCACCACACTTTATTTTCAGGAAATGGCAGCAAATTGACCTTCGTAAGGTAACAGCTGTAGTTATTTCCCGTGTTCTACATTCAGATACAGTTCAAGGAGTATTAGTTCATTGAGGGCTAGGAAGCCGACATTAATTCTGCCACCAACAACCAGCTACAACGTTCAGTTTCTTAAATGTAAATGTGTTCTAGAAAAGCACTCCACGCTTGATTTGCCTCCTCCTCTCGCCACCCCCAGGCGTGAATCAGGAGCAGCTCAACTGAAATCCCCGGGGGCATGCAGATGTATAATAATATTGAGCATTGTTTTGCTCTCACTTGCAAAAATGAGAACTATTATAATAATTGGAGTATTTTCCTTGGGAGCATGATGCCTTAATGAAGCACTTTAACAACTTACTGAGAAAATGAAAAGTTAGGCGTGGAAATACCTGTGTTGCATCATGATTAACTGGCAAGAAATCCAACCCAACGGGGATCAATTCGCTCTGTGGTGTCCCTGCCCATGGCAGGGGGTTGGAATAGGTGATGTTAAAGTCCTTTCCAACGCAAACCATTTTATGATTCTATGGAGGAAATGCTTGCTTGAGAGCACAGATCAGCCTTCCCAGAGAATCCCACAATGGCCTCCCCTATGCGGCTATGGGGAAACGCCACGTCCTCGCTGTGGTTCTCCTCAGCAGGACACCTGGGTCGGCCCCACCAGGGACAACACCGGTGACCATCACACCTTCCTCAGAGGGCCGCAGCACGGAG
>NW_009936268.1:54110-80137 GCF_000696875.1 Nestor notabilis | reverse complement strand
GAGGCCGAGGCGGCCTGCGCCAGCGCCGAGGAGCTGGAGCGGGAGCGGAGCAAGGCAGGAGCCCCCACCCGAGCAGGGCGGGCGTGGGGAGAGCCCAGTCCGACCTAACGCCTCTTTTTCTCCCCTCTTGGCTAGCTGTCGGTGGACACGCTGCAGTTCTTGCTCTTCCTGTACATCCAGCAGGTGAGCAAGGTGTCTCTGCGGAGGTCTCTGATCGGGGAGGAGTGGCCCAGCCCCCGGACCAAGTCTCCCAGCCTGAGTGGAAAAGCCGCCAGCGAGAATAAGGTAATTGTGGCTGCAAGACAGTCTCCTTGTGTGGCCGTGTGAGGAACTGCACGGTCCTGCCTTGAGGCGGGATGAACAGTGGATGGTTTATGCCTGGGAGGGTGTGACCCTGCCTGCAGTGAAGTCTGAGCTAGGGTCAGATTGGACATGCTTCATACAGTAGTAAATGAAATGGAGTTGGTGTATTCTCTGCAGCTTTGCCTGCAGAATTGCCTAGAGTCTGAGACCAGCTGTGAAAGTTCTCCCAGAGTCATGGAAATTCTTCTTTTAAGAATTTCCTCTTTCATGAAACAGGAAGCTTTTCTTGTGCTGGAGGGCCTGTGATCCAATGTAAAGTATCAGGACCCCAGGCTTGTCCCTCACAATAAATTGTATTTCAGAGAGGACGGTTGGTTGGTCAGTCAGCAGTAGATCAAATGTGTGGAATTGCTAATGTCTCCTTTTAAAATACTGTCAAGTGTTCTGAAAGAAGAGAATTGAGTTGGGTGTGTTGGGTGCAGCTTGTGGGCAGCTCTGTGTTTGAAGGTGAATTAGAGGTTGGCAGCGTCATTACAAAGGCTAGGTGCAAGCCACAGTGGATTTCTGTCATGACTGTGATGCTGGGAGCTGGTGAGATACAGCTTGGGAGCAGCTGCAGTAATTAAAAACAGGAACTGGGTGACTTTATGCTGAAAGATTTAACAAACGAGAAAAGAAATGAGGGAACCTGACACAGGGCTGTGGTGTAGTGAGTTTGGTGGCTGTGGAGCATCCAGTGTTATTTAAAAGCTGATATTTTCCTTTAACTGTAGCCATTACACAGAACTTGGGGCAGGAAGGAGAAGAGTCTTGGTTCCCACTGTACCCTTCCCAGAGGTTTTGGTCCCAACAGGATTGGGGTTGGCTCCACTGGTATTACTTTGTGTGACTGGGGGAGATGCTTCAGCCTTTCGCATTGGTGTAGCGAGGCTTGTCTGGTGCAGGAGGGTCTCTGTCCCAGTGTAAGGATCTCAGCTGCTGGATGAGATCTGATGGTGAGGACAATGTCTAAGTGCAGCGCGTGTTGCTTGTGCTGCAGTTTGCAGGCAAGCAACAGTTGTCCTTATTAAGATCTCCCATAATCCTGGTCTTCTGGCTTGTTTTTTTGGTCTGGAGCCCTTTAGAATTTAAACTAAAGATTCTTTCCAAGGTAGTTTGGTTTATTGGTCCTCGTGCTGTGAAGAAATGACCCTCTGCTTTTTTCCCCGCAGCGCTTCAGAAGCTGGCAGTGAATCATAGATGAAGGTCTGGAACAGATACAGTCATTTTCCGATAGAACAGTTGCAAGACCTTGACTGTCAGTAATTGATTTGTTTCCTACCTTCAATTGCCAGCAGGAGCTTGCAGAATTTGTGTGGGAAGGATTGTAGGAGAGTGTTTCTGCTTTCTAGAATGAAATATTTACTACTTGGAGTTAGAATATTTGTTTCCCCCCTTTTCTGAGGGAGGTTGCTTTCTGAGTTTTGGAAGAGCAGAGCAGTTGAAGCAGTGAGCAGGAGAGACCACTATGTTTGACTTGCTTTCCCTCTTTTAGGACAGTGTAAGGAGGGGTGTATACTGTCAGTGGAGCTTGTCAGCTTTGTGAGAACTCACCTTCTCCTTGTGTCTTTTTCTGCCTGCCAAGATCTGGAATGATCAGGACCACCGTGCCTTTGTGCAGAGCCACCTCTTGGAGATGCTTGAACTGCTGCTGGAGCCCGAGCAGCTCAGTGCCTCCTCCCATTCAACCCACAGTAGCTTGGTGTCCTACGAAGCTGTCTGTGCCCTCAGCTTCCTTATTGAAGGGACCGTGAACAAATCCAGGACGATCCATCCTCTGCACGAGCTCGCCCTGTGGCAGTCCTGTCCTGGGCAGAATGGCTACTCCAAGGTCTCCAGAGCTTTCTCTTTCCCCAAGCTAGAGAGCTGGCTGCGGTCTTGCCTGATGACAAACCCTTTTGGAATGACTGCGTGCCTCAGGTCCGGGAAGAAACTCGCATGGGCACAGCAAGGTACCTACAGGCCTTGCCTTTATCTTTAGAAATAACCTTCCAGTCTCAGCTTCTCTTGCTGACCTGGGATCTGGCAGTGGCATGAGGGCTTGCCTCCTTTTCCTTCTACTGTGAAGATGGTGAAGGTGACAGCTTAGAGGCGAGTCTAGGGGACTAGAGGGTGTTGCATGACATCTGTGTATATTTTTCTGGTCCCTGTATCGCTTTTGTGAGCAAACATTAATGACTTTATTGTCAAAGGCCCCTCTGAGTGAGGTCAGCATTAGTACCCTCATTATTCAAGTACAGCTGGGCTCAGAGAATAGATATGATGTGTTTGTGGCAAACCTGAGAGCTCATCTGGGTTTCCTTGGCTTGAATTGCAGTTCCTTGCCTGCAGGGACATGGTAGTAGAGCCAAGGTACCTTCCACCTTAGGAAGAAAAAATCAGATGGGTGTTTTGTTTCTCTGACTGCACAATCATAAGAGTGGCAGTGTGTTAGGTAGGACAGTGAGGTTGCTCAAGGATTGTACTGTAGAGGGAGCATTTCACTGTCTTAAAACATACAGTTCCTGCTTTCAACAGAAAACTTGCTGTAAGGATCTTCCTGCCAAGCGAAGTCTTCTGTTTGGGAACAGACTTCTGGAATTGGGGATGCCCAGGTCAGGGCTGTCTGTAGCTTGTGGGAGGCTTTGGCCACCCCTCAATAATCTTGAAATGGTTTTGAATTTTCAATGTGCCCTGACCTCTGGAGCTTCAGACTGCTTCGTACTGTTGAGCTGCCTGGTAGGCATTGGTGGATGGTATGATTGATGCATGACGTGTGGAGTTCAATGGTACTATCCTGCAAGTTTTGGGCTGAATATTTTCTTGAGGGATTGCTGAGTGATGTGGACCATGAACCATCATGTCTGTCTCTCTGTAGGAATCTCATACAGCTTTTCTGTGCTTTAAAATAAATGCACTGGAAAATCTTATTTTGCAGTTGAAGGAACAACCAGAAGAGCAAAGATTGCCTGCAATACTCGTGTGGTGCCTGAGGTGTTTCCCATGGTGATAATGAGCCAGGTGTACAAGCAGACGCTGGCCAAGAGCTCGGACACCCTGGTGGGGGCTCATGTAAGAATTCATCGCTGCAATGAGTCCTTCATTTACCTCCTCTCTCCGCTCCGGTGAGTTTTTGTTCTGGGACACAGATGTCTTTTCAGCAAGTTTGTTCAAGTGCTAAGTTCTTGTTAGGTGGACTAAGCAGTGGAAAAGGTCCTGGGTTTGCTCTTTCCTGCTCACTGTGTCCTCTCTCTCTTGTTCTTTTGCAGATCTGTGACCATTGAGAAGTGCCGGAACAGCACTTTTGTCCTTGGCCCTGTGCAGGCATCTGTTCATGTCCACAGCTGTGACAACATCAAGGTCATCGTGGTTTGCCATCGTTTGTCCCTTTCTTCCACTGCTGGCTGTACTTTTTACACTCTCACACCTACCCAGCCTCTCATCCTCTCAGGGAACCAAGCAGTCAGCTTTGCCCCTTTCCACACCCACTATCCGATGCTTGAAGACCACATGGCTCAGGTGGGCTTGGCCACTCTGCCAAACTACTGGGACAGACCCATGCTGGTGTGCAAGGAGAGCAGTGACACGAATGTCTTCCGCCTCTTGCCACCCTTTGACTTCTACACCTTCGTGATTCCTTTTGAGATGGAAGGAGACACCACGGAGACGCCGGGTGGGCTTCCCCATGCGTATCAGAAGGCGCTGAGTCAACGGGAGCAGAATGTGCAGATCTGGCAGAAAACTGTGAAGGAGGCAGGCCTGACCAAGTGAGTGCTGCAGCTGAATGGGAGTGTGTAAGGAAAAGTGTGCCCACATACCATTGAGGGCTGACATGAGGGACCCATCCTGGCAGTAGTAAGAGTTTACAAATGATCTTACGCTGGGTACTGTCTCTGTTCTGCTTCCAGTGTTGCATGCTGCCATGGGTGACATCTGGGTGCGTACTCTGAACAACAGCTCGACTAATTATTGGCCTGCAGCTGATTGGGTCTTAGTCCAACCTTTACAATGAGGCTGAAGCTTTAAATTACTGTCCCATCTGTTGTTGAGGTGAGCTGAGAATGTGCATGTGGACCATTGCAGTAGATCACCTCGTGGACAGTAGCTTTTAAAGTCCTTTTTATCGGATCTCATCACATCCTGTGCCCAGCTTTTACTGTACTAGCCAGGCCTGTCCTAGCCCATCTAATGAACTGATGCGCTTCTGCTTTCTCAGTAGCTGTTGTGGAGTTCTGACAAAGTTCTTCTTGCTTCTTTGTCAGCATGCTTTCTTCTGAAGCTAGCCAGATTGGGCAAGGCTGCAGAATCTCTGCTAACTTCAGTTTAGCTGCTTTTATCTTTTTCTGTGAGCTGCAAACCTGAAGGACCTGGCTTCCTTTGCTAGTACAGAGTGGGGCTAGAAACCCAGGTATTCAATTCTAAAGGCTTGAAAAGATGGAAGCAAATTTAGTTCCCTAAGCTGGACTTAAGCTGTATAGATTTTCTTTCTGTTCTGTGCTCAGTCGATGACTTGTAATGGGTGTATAACTGGGTGCTGATAAGCAGTGATTTTGGAGGGGTTTATCCTGTAGGGAACTGAGAATATGAAAACCTCCACTTGGGTCAAACTGTCAACACTTCCCATCATACCAGGCTGAGGAATTCTAGCCCAATTGGTGGTTCTTTGTTTTGGAGGAGCTCCCTCTGCTTCTCTTGTTCCTCTCTGAAATCCAGATGCCTTTGTGCTGAGTGTGGAGAAGCATAAAGTTTGAAAGAGGTCTAGATGGAGAGAGAAAGGACTCTGGGTCAGGATTTTGCTGCAGCTGGAGGGTGGCTGAGCAGTAGTGATCCAGTAGTGGTGACAGAAGTGACTCAGGGCTCTCAGCTCTGAGTTTTCAAGGGCAGCAGAGAGGAAAGTTACAACTTCAACCCTTATGGTTAGATTTAACCTCCTCTACAGCAGTCACAGGAAGCAAGTCACTCACTACTCGAGTGGCTTATTTCATAAAAAGGGGGGAGAACTGTAACAAGTTCAGAAGCTTGCTGAAAAGAAACTGGGCAGCTGACAGTATAAAATGTCTCTGTCTCCTGCAGGCAGGGAAACAACTAGGGAGACAACTAGGAAGCTTAGAGCAAGCAGGATGTCAGACTTGTAGAAAGAAAAAGGCTGCCATGCTTGAACGGAGAGGTGAAAGAGAATATTAGAAATAAGAAGACATCTTTCAAGAAGTTGAAGTTGTCTGAATGACGAAAGTGGGGCAGAAAAAGAATGTAAATCCTGCCAGGCTGAAAGTAAAACCCCCGTAAGACAGGACCAATAAGACAGCTTGAGGAACAACTTGCAAAAGCATAAAATCCTGTTTATTCATTTCCTGAGCATATCAGACAGAAAGTCTTTCAGGGTCAGTAGCAGATCAAGGTATATAAAAAGCACTTGGAGAAAATAAAACTGTAAGAGAAGAAAGCAGTGACTGCCTTTGTGTTCACATTCACTGGGGAGGAATTTAGGTTAGTTGCTGTCGTAGAACCCTGCTTTCTGGGGAATGTCTCAAATGGAAGTGATAGTACAAAGAAGAGCCTATAACTTGAAAAAAGCTTCTGGGTACACTGATCCTCTCTGAAGCTGAGTGGCACAAAAATGAATAGGTCTGATGTGCTGCTTTTCTCACTAGAGGACAGGATCAGCACATCAAATTAGGAATGGGGTCCTCGGCAACCCCATGGAGCAGGGTTGCTGTGCTAGTGGGATGGGGAGATTTGCATGACTTCTACCACCACCAGGTTCTGCCTTTGGGGTTCATTACAGGCATACTTACTTGGTAAAAACCTTTTCTTCCTGATACAGACAGTTCAGGAACCAAGCCCAGCTCTTAGCTGATACATAGGCTTGTTTTGGTAGTGAAGGTGCAGTTAGAAGTATGATACTATAAGTAAATGACACCTTTACATACTTCCCTGCTGATCTTCTTTTGGCTTCAGGGATCAGAGGAAACAGTTCCAGATACTGGTAGAAACCAAATTCTATGAATGGCTGGTTCAGACAGGGAACCGTCAGCAGCTGGATAGCCTCGTCCCTCCTGCAGTAGGCTCCAAGCAGGCAGCAGGATAGCATCATGTTCCTGTGCAGCAAAAGGAAAGGAAGGGTGAGTAGAAGGTCTCTTTCTCTTGATTCTTCTCCAGGCAGAAGTAGAAGGAGGAGGCTGTTCATTCTCCCAATAGCCTTGCATTTGGTTTTCTTATTTTGCAGTCAAAACCTCTTTTCAATTTGAATCTGTTCACTGTGTACTCAGCACATCCCTCATTCTCTTTAGGCGTCCTGTATGCTTTGTTGGAGAATCTGTATGCATCTGTAAAGGCAGACAGGCATATTGTACATAATCTGATGTAAAAACCACCCTGATTTGAATAGCTGCTCTTTCAAAGAGGCTCTGCATTAATGCCTGTACTTACTTGTCTCACTTTTTGCTTAAGAGAATCAAGTGAGACTTCAGATAATTCTTACTTTGTAGTGTCTTTCTCTTCTCAAGCAGAAGTGGTTTAGGAGCCAGAGAAAAGCCTTTATCATGCTTTTCAACAAGTTTCTTGTGACTCAGATGGGACACTGAATTTGGACTGGACCTTGCTTGGGAAATCATCACAGCTGGAGGGATTCGCCAGACGGGCTCCTGCACAGACTGATGTGACTATCCAGGGACTCCCCTGGCGAACCCCTGGTTGTGGTGAGTTCTTGAGCAATGTCCTGTACAGAGACATTGTTACTATTATATTTTGTTTTGATTTCACCCCCTAAGCAACTTGCATAAAAAGATATGGATCAGAGGAGTAAAAGGTACTTGAAGGAATTCCTGTGCATGATTATGGTGATGACTGGAGCATGTGGAATTTGGATTATCGGTATATTCCTAAGAACTGGTTTGGGATGCATATTGGCCCATCAAGGCAAATATGGGGGAGATCTTTTAATTTGGAAAAAGTTCTCACTTTTTATCAGGCACCATGCTCAGTCTTTCCTACGCTGAGGGGCCACCACTGATTACAAGACACTATTAGCTTAACTGAGCATGGTGCCTGATTAGCATGAGAGGCAAGAGGGACTTTTAACCAGTAAGTGTGGAATGCTATTAATGAACAAATTGTGTAACTCTCAACCAAATAACATTGATTACAGTGTCAAAATATATAAATAGCTTAAAGTTACAGTCCTGGGGGTACTTGATTTGTGGAGACTTCCACTGAGCACTCTGTGCAGAGTAAACAATGTCTCCTTTCTAAACTAGACTCTCTGTCTTTGTTTAGAAAGCCTCAAATCGGCAACAAAACCATTAGAAACTTGGGTTTGGTTTTTTTTTCCCTTTTCTTTATTCTCTAAGTTGCTTTTTCTTTGCTGGTGCTGTAGTAAGATTTTCTCCTCTTATTTTGTTACAGAGTTCTGGGAACAGGTGGCGAAGTACTGACAACAGTTCTCATTAAGACTTTGTGGCCGTCCTGCCTGAACGCACTTGGTGTGGATCTGACACTCACCCTTGATGTGGATTGGACTGTCTGTCTGTTTTATGATTTCTGATTGCTGCCACTTTGCCAGGGGTGTGCTGCAACTATTCTGTTGGTAACTGAGAAAGTGCACGTTGCTAGAGGATGATGAAGTATGCCTCCTTTAGTGAGGAGGCTGCCATCATGGCTAGTGTCCATGGTGTGCAAGTATCCAGCAAAGCAGCCCTTCCTGGTGCAAAGCTGGATGCAGGGCCCTGGGCATCACCTGCATCTTTTTATGGTACAAGCCAGCTGCACTGTTTTTGTGAAACTGAAAAAGAAATGTTTGATTCTGTTATGAATGAAATTCAATTGATTTTTTTTTTTTTTTAATTTAAATTGATTTAAATTTAAATTGATTTTTTTTAATATGAAGATGGCACTTAAGCAATGTGATTTTATGGAATTCACTTCCTTATATGTTTGCATGTTTTTGACAAATGTCAATAAAACAGAGTTCTTAGATAAGCCTGGTATATGTCCTAGGAAAAGAGTTTTACCTGTACAGTGGGTGTCCGAGGGACACAGCATATTTACTACTTCATGAAATGTGAAATGGTCAGCAGGGAGAAAAGTGCCCATTTATTAACAGCCGTGGAACTGAAGGTTTTGAAGGCTGCCCTAGCACAGCATTTTGATACAAACACTATTTCCTACCTTTAGTATTTCTTCTGAAGACTATCAACTTGAATGAGTGATATTCTCATGTGCTGGTGGAACCAGTCCTGGGAAGATGTGCTTGTAGGTGAGCGCCTAAATAAGGAAGGCAAAATGGGCAAAGGCGTTGCATGGATGACCAAAGGCAGCTACTGAGTTGTCATTCGGTAGGACCTGGATTGTGGTTGAACTCTGATCTTTGTAAGGCGGATTTTATTTTCTTTTTAATTGAAATGTGAAGTGTCCTCGCAGCTTTTGAGCAGTAAGAGCTGTAAGCAACAACAGTGGGTGATTCAAGACACCTAAAGAAGGAGATGGTGAGATACTGCTGAGCACGACTGTTTCAGGCTGTCTGTTGGGCTGCTGCGGTGGTGTACATGGGGTGGCATGCAGAACTGCTGCTGCGAGACTGCTTGTCCTGACAGATTTGAAATGGAGTCTGTGTGCTGCAGGCGCTGCTGTGCCGAATTCATTTCCCTTTGTTTCACTAAGCCTTTGGGATGGTGCAGTGAATAGCTGCAGAGGTATTTTTTCATAGCGTGCTGGCGGGTGTATGTAAGCCAGCAATTTCTGCCCCCCCTGCTCAGCGGGCCAGAGTGTGGCTAAAAGGAAAACTCTTCTGCTCAAGCCTCAGATAGTGGTGTAGGAGCTCTGAGTTGAATTTGTGACGTTAGCAGATACGGTCAGAAATTTGGTCATTGTTCCTTACTATTTGATGTGTGAAATCACTCCCTTTGGGGGGGATGTGTGGCCAGATATTCTCTGATAAATATTGGGTCTCCTCACAAACAGAGGTGGGCCTTTTAAAGCTGATGAGGATGCCTTCTTTTTTAACATGCTTGAAAGGGAGAGAGGAGCCAAATTGCACCCCATCCTCCAGGACTTGGCAGGGGGCTACATGTTTTGAGTGCATTTGGCAGAGTTTTGGTGTTCTGATTCAGCAAATGATAACAAAGGGAGGATGGCAAAGCCTTCCTTTATTCCATAATCCTGCTTGCTTTTCTGGAAATCAGCTATAGCCTCAGAATTACTGACTCAATTTTTGGATCCTATTTTCATGACAAAGCAGCTGTCTCGTTTAAAACAAGCCCATTATAAAAAGGGTGCCTCGGATCCTGGCTGTTCGTAACAGCTTCTGACATTCCTCTAGCACTAGGGAGCTTGCCTGGAACGGAAAATGTCCAGAGCTGGAACCAAGGTAAGTTTATTTGAAGCCTGTTTGTGACTGTGACTGAGAATCCTCCCTAGTCTTTTCCCAGATCTTGGCTGTCTCCTCTAGGTGTGGCTCTGTGAGAGGATGGGGTTGAGCACAATGACTGGTGAGGGGATACTTAAAAATGCGCCAGGACCCAACACCTTCCACATTAGTGGTGGAGACTGCTGTGGCAGCAGCAAACCTGACAGGATGCGTTTGCAGAGTAGAGTCTCGTGGAAGGCTTCCTCGGAAGGACCTGAGTTCATGTTGGGTACCTTCCACATTCCTCTTCCATGATGGAACAAAAGGTGTGCTGCGACAGAAAGTCGTCTGAATGATGACCACAGCACTGAAGCCAGTAGCATTCCCAGAGAGATGCCAACTGGCCTTGTGATTTGATGGACTCAGCAGAGGTGAATTTAAACTGGAGAAGGAGGTGAATGAGAAAGTCCAGCTTCAGCTGGAGGGGTGTGCATCAGGTGGGGATCCAGCTCTATTGCTGTGCTCTTCAACCTTGAAGTTAGCAGAGCTGAGCTGTTTGGTCACGCAGACCTTGTTGCAGGTTGGGACTAGGCAGGAATGAACAGCTGGGAAAGGAGGGCAATAATTTTGGCTAGTGGCCCGTTTCTCCTGTCAAATATTAAACATCAGTTAAGAGGTTGTGGTCAGATGTACATCTTTCCATTGTATGAGTTACTGTCGTGTGACATTCCTTCACTAAGTTCCTTTGCCATGCAGAAACTTTAAGACCCAAGGCAGCAGAGAGCTCAGAAGCGGAGTGGTTTGTAGGCATTGGCTGATGCCTATGGAAGATCTGGGATCAGTCTCTGCTTCCCTGCTCCTTTCATCTGTGATCTTGGCTCAAAGTGATTTGGCCATTTATGAGCAGTCTTTAGAAACCGAGGCTGGGTGTGCTGCTTGCTTCTAACCTGCTGGCTGTCAGATTGCAGTGGTGCAGTCTTTATGTACCTATGCATAAAGAAGGTGCTGGGGAATTGTAACTGATTCATACTGAAGTCTGCTGCCTGCTTGAAGAGTCTTAAACACATACTGCCTTTACCATAGCTGAAAGCCATGTCCCTGCTGAGTGTGTTACAGGGAATTCATTGATTATGTGCTGCTGTGGTGCAGCAAAATGTCCAAGAGGACTTAAGTCAGTGTAAGAGTGTGAATCTCATCCTTTCTCTATATCATGCTCTTATCTAGCTTCTTCCAGGAAGAAGAAGAGGTCAAAGGAGATAATGAAACACTTTTTCACAACCTGAGCAAGCAGTCTGCCCTATAAAGGGGTCACTGCCTCCATGCTGCTTACTTAGGGCACTACTAGTTATTGTTCATGAGTTTTCTTCTAACAGAGCTGCTATGAGGTGGCCAAAGGAGTAAGAGTTTTACAGTCCTGTAAGGAAGATCTGTTATGGCAAATCTGTTATCTCCCAGGTAAGCCCCAAAAAAGCAAGTTTGGGCAGTGAGTGGTTAACAGGTTAGAACTGTAAGCAGAGAAACTTGATGGCTTTACTGAAGGAAGGTGATTTGTGTTGGAGTAAGATGCGACTGAAATGAACTGACGAATCTGGAATTGAAATCTGTAATTCACCTGTCATTATCCTGCGGGTGAGAAGCGTCAGTCAGGACTGCTTGAGCCTGGATCGCTGGGGGAAAGCTAAGAAGCGCTGAGTGTGAAGGTCTGAAATGAACTGAGGGTGTGTGGTGGAGAATGGGTGGGCAGGAGCCCTCTCCTTAAGTCTTCCTATAAATGGTCTAGAAATAAAACAAAGAACAATACTTCTGGTGTTCTGTTGCCACTGTTCTGTGGGAATGGCCATACCCTTAGTATTCTCTCTGATTTTTTTTGTGGCTTTATAACTAGAGAAAATATGAATCATAGAATCAATTAGGTTGGAAAAGACCTTTAAGATCATCAAGTCCAACTGGGGAAGGAACATCAAATGAGCTTTTGTGTTACAAAAGTAAAGGCCAGCTTAACCAACTTCATGCACAGTTGCTGGCATAGGGCATTGCAAGAGGAGCTGGTTCTGCTGGATGCCAGCCACAACATCAAGGCACCTCATGCGGAGGCAGGACCACAGATAATGGAGACCCATTCCTTTCCTACTGCCAGTTGCTGGATGAGGCATCCCTCTGCCTAGGCAGGGCACTGCCTGCATGGAGACCAGGCCTGTGGTCTTACAGACATTGGGCAGAGTTCATCATCGACCCTGCTGGACCCTCACTGCACAGACAGCAGTGGGAGTGCAGAGCTTGGGGAGTTATGTTGAAGAGGAGGAGATGCTGTAGCTTCCTTGACCACTGGCTTCAAGAAGAGGGTTACTGGCGATGAGTGGCTGCCAAACCTCATTGAGCTGGGCTTTCAGTGCTGCCTCTGGGCTCATGCTGGAAGATTTTTCAGGGTATTCCTCTAGGGACAAAGGTCCAGAAGCAGGATCCATAAACCAACAGCAGGGCTGTGGCTGGCAAGGGCTGATCAGCATAGTTAGCGTGGGAACATAGGAGTTGGACGTTTTAGTGCACACCTTTTACAACCTTTATTCACTTGCTGGAAAGAGGATAGTGATCTCCCAACTCTCCATTGCACTGAAGATGGGAAAAGCTTGCTCGGGAGCAAGAGACATGGGCATGGGTTGCACAGTCCATTGCCTGCATATGGCTCCCTTGGCCACAATTTAGTAACTACTGATCTAGACAAGGTGGGAGGGAAATGTATTAATAGTGTTTTGCAGCTGTTTGGGACTTCACCAAGGGAGTTTTGGGTTGGATTGGGGCAGAACTAGGTGCTGGGAAGGGCAAGACATGGATGGCAGACTGGTGTATCGGCTGCCAGGGTTACTTGGGATACAGTTGATCCTGCTCAATGGTTGGGCTTCATGATTTTTTGACATTTGGGCTCTGTTTTCAGACATTTCATGCTGTGATGCAGCTAAAACATGGATGCAGACATGTCCTGGGGGACGAGGAACCTCCTTGCTTTCCTTCCTCTGCTTGTGTTTCAGGTCACCTTCTATGAAGACAAGAATTTCCTAGGCCGCTGCTATGAGTGTGACGGTGACTGCCCTGATTTTCACACCTACCTGAGCCGCTGCAACTCCATCCGTGTGGATGGAGGAGCCTGGGTGGCCTATGAAAGGCCCAACTTTTCTGGGAACATGTATGTTCTAACGCAAGGGGAGTATCCTGACTACCAGCACTGGATGGGCCTGAATGATCGCCTTGGCTCCTGCAAAGCCATCCAGATAGTAAGTGTGACTTCTTCTCAAGGGATGTCTTAATTTACACACCTATCACTAACAGGTTTCAGTGCGCTTGTGGGTGCTCCCTTGGGGAGGATGGATATAGGGGGATTGTTCGTGCAGTCCTGCTCTGGGAATGGCAAGATGGAGTGAAGAAGGTAAGTATCTTCCACTCTTGACTACAATGTGAAAAAGAAGATTGCTTTGAGTGCTTTGTAGGTGAGTTTCCGTAGGAACAGGAGCATAGATAGAACTATTTGTTCCTCTAGGGACTTTAGTGTCCAGGCAGGTCACTCTGAGGTCTGCCTCTTGCTTTCCCCCCAACCGATCCAAATCTGATGGTGGATGCAAGGCTTGTAATAGTGGGATGTAGATTTTGCAGGAGTACTTGGGATGTGGGGCAGTTTATTTGCCTCTGTAGCAAAACAGCGCTTCCTTCTAATACAGGGAACCAAATCTCAGTATCATCAAGCCCCTCTGAGCATGGGGACAACAGCCCCAGTAGTAGACCTGGAGTGACCAGGGCCTGAAGTGCTCTGTAGGTATGCTTGGAGCAGCCCTGTGTCACCTGGTATTAGGAGAGCACAGGGCAATGTGTGTGTCCCTGCTGCAGGAACTGTGCTTATTCCCTCCTAACTGATGATGGGAAGTTGCTTCTGCAGCCTCTGGCAGCACCTGTCCTTCCACCAGCAGGAGATGGGATAAATGCAGATTTATCCCACAGTGTTCACACTCCGTAGAAGGACTGGTGGGGAGAAAGGAATCCTTGGGAAGCCTAAAGGAGAAGCACACTTTAGAATGGGCAGAGATGGGAATGTAAATGGAGTGTGGATTGAGATGTTGAGTGCTGCTGCTGTGTTTTTGCCAGCAGCGGGGCAGACGTTGGTGATTTGTGCATTGATGACTTGAGTAGCACAGCCATGGATTCCCATCGCATGGAGCAGGTCTCACAGCTGAGAAAGGGTTTTGCTTTTATGTCCGAGTCTGTTCTGGGTTTGAGCTAGGTCTAAATCCCTTTGCACAGGGCATGGAGAGTTTCCAGCCAGTTCAGAACACAGACCTGGCAATAAGAGATGGAACCAAAACACGTGGGAGATGTAACAGCAACAAAGCTTCCTCCATCAGGATGAAAAGCGGAGGCCTTATCCTGCATGTCCACCTGGTGCCTGGCTTCCCCTCCTGAGCCTGGGGATGGTGCACAGGGACCTGCCTCTTGCAGGCATTGAGTCAGAGCATCCCAGTGGCAATGAGGAGACCCTGCAGAGCTCGGCTGGGGCTGGCAATGAGAGCGGGCTCGGGTGGATGGGGGAGGTGGGAGAAGATGGTGTCCAGGCAGCCGAAGATTAAACCTGCCGCAGTGCCTTCAGGCAACGCAGTGCTTCAAATCACAGTGGAAAATACCCACGCTGTGTTTGCCTGTAATACAACCCAGCCGGGGTCACCAGCTCATTAAACTCCTCCTTGCCTGGAGGAGCAGGGATTGCAGGGGGTCCAGCTTTCCTGATGCTCACGTGGAGTGGCTGTAGTGCTCAGGCCAGCAGCGGGACAAGCAGGCTGCCTGGGATAGAGAGCCTAGCACTTGCTGACTTGCCCTTATCCCTCCCTGCAGCCTTACTCCCTGCGAAACTGGGGCTGTGGTGGGGGTTTGAGCTGAAACCGCTCAGCTCCAGCATGGTGCTTTTGTGCCTTCTTTGCACATGATGCCCAAGCAAGAGTTACCCTGACTGCCTCCCCGCTGTGCTTTTGGGGAGCTGTTCAGTCCTGTCCTGGTGTGCTGGGGGGTGGTTTGTACCTGGTCTGAGTCTGACTGTGTCTCAGCTCTGCTCTCATCTGCTAGAGCCAAGTTCTGTCACTTGTCAGAGATGTGTGGGTGCCCCTCTCCAACACTCTGCCATTTTCTCTCCTTTTCCTCTAGCCAAGTGGAGGCCGGGGCCACATCCAGGTATTTGAGAAGGGGGATTTTGGTGGGCAGATGTTTGAAACCACTGAAGACTGCCCTTCAGTCATGGAGGAGTGGCACATGCGCGAGGTGCACGCCTGCAGAGTGCTGGAGGGCGTCTGGGTTTTCTACGAGCACCCCAACTATCGGGGCAGGCAGTACCTGCTGCCCAAGGGGGAATACCGCAAACCCGTGGAGTGGGGAGCGGCCGGACCTGCCGTCCAGTCCTTCCGCAGCATCACCCAGTGAGGAGCCCATTGACTCAATAAACCAACTAAGTTGCTCAGCTCAGCCTGGCCTGCTTATTCCTGGGGTCTGTGTGTGAGTTATCCTGCCCCAGAGGAGGTGGCACGGAGCTGAGCCTTCTCTAGGCAAAACATGACTGCCTCTGCCTCTGCTGTCATCTCATTCCTCCAGTCTGGCCCCATCCTCTCCCCTCCCTCCCACTGGTCCTCTCCAGGGAAAAGCAATCCTTGAAGCTGGAGCTTGTGCTCCAGCACTGAGCCGGTCCAGTGGGGCAGTGGGACCACTCATCTCTGGTACTCCAGTTTTTGGTGCTGGCTGTGGCTGACTCAGCCTGTCTTGATCCTGTGGAGTCCCTGCTTGCTGTGCTGCTGCTCTGTTGTGGCTTGGGAGAAGGGGCTGCTGATGGCTGGGGAGAAGGGATGAAGTTTGCATCCATGCCACGTGCAGCGAGACCTCCCCAGAGTGCCTGAGCAGGCAGCAGATGTCCTGTTGCTGGAGAAGCATGTCCCTTTTGTGATGCGTGGGACTGTGAGGAAAGTGGGGGTGTGAGAGGCAGGGATCCCAGAGCGGGAAGGAGGGAGACGGCTGCAGTCTCAATGGGGGATGCTGGGCCAGATGGAGCATCCAGATGCTTGGGATGCAGCCCAGAGTAACAGGTACAGGATGCCCCCTCGTAGGTGTGAGTCAAGGGGTCTGGCTGCTTAAACTGAGGCTAAAGCACTGCATCAAGATGGGCAGCTGGAAGAGGAAGAAGGGGCTGTGAGGGGACAGATACGGTGAGTGCTGCTGAAAGCTGCTCTGAGATGGGACGTTGCTGCTGAATGATCTGGAAGGGTGGAATTGGTCCCCAGGCACCTGAAACATGCAGAGAGCTCCCATTCAGCCCAGTTTGCTGCCAGCTGGAGCACCAGTTTTGCCCAGTGCTGTTAGATGTCAGGCTGTGCCCATGCCGTGGCCACATGCCTCCCATGCAGGAATAACTGATATCTGCTGTGTAGGGCACTCTCCTCCCGGGTACCCCCGGGACCTGCAGCCTGCTTGCATATCAGACCAAGGGACCTTGGGATAATGACGCTGGATGTAGTAGAGCCCTTCTAGGCATGCTCCGCGGTCTCTTCATGGTTGATGTATGAGGTTATTATAGAGCAGGGAAGCAGGTTAAGTGATGCTTGTCAAGTTGTGGTGCTGTGACTCCCTGAGAACGCTGCTGTAGGCGGGGAGTGGGAAGGGGCTGCCAAGAGGGGCTTCCCCAGCACAAAGGTGGGCTGCAGAAAGCTGCTTTCCTTCTCCTGCCATGACCCTTAAGTTCATCCTCCAGACTTAGCCCCCTGCCCTGTTCCAGCCCTTTGCTTCAAGGGGCGATGCATTCTTGTGACCAGCTTCTGTCCCACCTTGCCTTTCTCCTCTATTGCCTTTCCATCATGGGTCAGCAGGATGCAGATGATTTGGCATTATGGTTGTGCCTCGGTGCATTATTTCTCCAGGACCTAAACAGCCCTGCCAGCATCAGGTTCAGCTCCCCTTTTTCCCCTGGCTCCAGGCAAAGCTCTCCAAGAGCTTTGGAGCAATGGCTCCTGCCTGTGCAAGGCACCAGCTTCAGCATGGCCTGGCCACCGATTTCTGTGGGGAGCCTGTTGCTGTCCCTGTTTGGGAAGGAAAATCTTCTGCAGGTAGGCATACTCTGGCCAGTGCATTTCCAACCTGATTTTGGGGCATGTCTCCCTGGATGCTGTGCTTCCCCATCCTGTGATGGGATTTGCCCCCTCCCCTGCAGCGGGTGCTGGGGCTGCAGTGGACAGGTTTGAGGTGCTACAGCCCTGTGGCTGCTGGTCTATGCCTCCCCCAGATCCCTTACACCAACATTTCCTCCCTGCGTCCTTCCCTTACATTGCTTGATCTACCCACTGCAAAAACACAATTATCCCAACTCTTTTCCCCCGCTTCCTCCTCCATCGGGCTCTTGCCCTCTGGTGAATTTTCCATTGTGCCCTGGATGCTGGCAACCAACACAAATAACAATAAAATATGCTAGTTTGGTGGTGGGGTTTTTATCATTATTATTTTTTCTTATTTTATTATTATTCTAGATTACTTTTTCCTTCGGGGGCTCCCTCGTCACGGCTGCACGCGGAGCAGAGTGCATATGGATGTGAGCGGGGAGCGCAGGCAATCCAAACCCAGCCTGCTGATGCTGTTTCTTGCTTGACAGCTAATTTCCATTCCTCAGTATCAGGGGGTCTGCTCTGGTAATTGGCATGCAGATTGTGTCTGATGGGCCTGTTAGACACGAGAAAAGACTCTGCTAGTTAGAATAAGCCAACCCCAGGCTGATGGATGGGGTGTAAGGAGGTCATTGCAAGAGAGAATATACAGATGCCCATATGCACCTACAAAATTTCACATTTCGTGCCCTCCCCCCATTCCTACTTTCTTTATCCAGCAAACTCTAACCTATCATATTTCATAGAGACAAATCCTGCTCCATTTCTCTCACTTCCTCTTTTTCCCTTTAAGGGAAATGTGATGGAACTTACTCCTGGATTTAATAAGAAGATGGTGCGGCATAGCAGGAATTAAAGCAGTGCTATGCTTCATTAGCAGCTGGGGATCACACGGAGCTGGCCCAGATGTTAATTACACTTTGGGAATTAATTGGTATGAGGCGTTCCTCTCCCCTGTCATCTGTAATCTGGTAATTGTGCAAGGAGTTCTGGAAGTGGAGATGTCTCCTCCTCAGCCTGACTGGCACTGGGTGGGACCAAGGGACATATTGAAGACACCTTCATTGCAACGAAGGTGGTAAAATCCTGGCACAGGAGGTGGTAGATGTGCCATCCCTGGAGGTATTCAAGGCCAGGCTGGATGTGGTTCTGGGTAACCTGATCTAGATGAAGATGTCCCTGATCATTGCAGAGGGATTGAACTAGATGAGCTTTGAAGGTTCCTTCCAACCCAAACTATTCTATGATTTCCATCCTCCTGGTGCTCAAAGACCCACTGCTATTTTTACCTCTTTTCCTGCCTTTGCCTCTCTTCTCCAAACTTCTTCAGCTGCTGGGGAGGGTGAGATTGGGGAACACTAGGAGGTGGTACCACTTAGAAGGAGGGAAGACTGCCCCCCTTAAAGCTGGTCATCCCAGAGGACCCCAGGGTGCCCTGTATGAGGGCCTTCTCCTACTCCTTGACCCATCCCTTCCCTCCAGCTGTGGGTGCAGACCTGTGCTGTCTCCTGTGCCACAAGGGAGAGCCTCTACCTATCCCTGCAGCACCTCTCTGCTGCTGAAATCCCTCTAGGTCTTGAAGGAAAATGATCTCCACTTTCTTCCCTCCTTTTTTTTCACCTTGAATTCAGCCTGATGAAATGTTTCTAAAAAGCTGGATTCTGCCAAAGGACAGAAATGATATGCTTGGAAATGAAGAATATTCCTCTGAATACCACCAATTTGTTCCTTTTCTGAGCTGGCTGGTGGTGGCCCAGCATGGGCCATGGTTATCTCTGTGATGGAGCAGCACATCTTTGGGTTTCTGCCTGGGCTGGGAGAGATTGCTGCATGGCCCTGGTGGGACACTTGTGCTCAGCTTTGTCCCCTCCCAGATTACTCCCAGGTGTTACACGTGTGAGCTCCAGCAGCAGCTTGGCCAGAGCTCTCACCATGTTGAGTGCGACATGATCATCTCATTGCTCCTCCTCTTCCAGGCTTTCCAGCAGTGATGGTCCCAGTTGTGGGTCTTGTCTTGGTGTTGCTGTGATGCTCTTCATTCTTGGGGCATCAGCAACTTCCTTCTGCTAGGACAGTCATTAATGAATGAGAGCCAGTGTTGTCCTTTCAGGGCAACACTTCACTGCCATTTGGTTCCCTTAGAGTCTTGCTGCTTTGGATCCTGTATTTCCCACTGTCTCCTTGGTAAAACCAAAGGCCCTGTAGGTTCAGCCACTGCCTTAGACCATACCTGGGCAGTCCCTGGAGGTCCTCACTAGTGATTACAGCACATTGGTTTTGCCAGAGTGGCCCTTCTATACAACCTCTTTGTCTCTGTTTTATGTGTGAACCACCATACTCATCCCCTATTGACAGTGGCTGAAATGCAAAGGTTGCACAGAACAAAGCATTTCAGGAGGTGATGCTCAAGACTACCTCTGTCCACCCTGCTTCAGGCTTCTGGGTAAAGCCTGGCCCAGCTTTGAGTGCCCAGACCTTTTGAGCTGTGCACAAGTAGGTCCAACAGCAGAGCCAAGCTGCTTTGTATCTTACACGTGTCTGTGTACCCATATGCAATGTCCTGGAGACCCCTCCGGTTTCTGCTCCCTGTCGTGGATGACCTCAGGCCAGATGTGCTGGCCATGCACCGTGCTGGCCATGTCCCACATGCAGTGCCATGGGCCTGTCTGGGACAAGTGAGTGGTGACAAGGGACTGCTGCTGCGGGGGGGGCTCTGTCACCCCAGCCTGCGGCTCTGCAGCTCTCCTAAAACTCCAAAGGGAGGCGAGGAGAAGGCACTGCCCAGGGCATCAGCCTTCCCTTTGACAGTCCCCAGCAGAGGGCAATAGAAGCAAATGGAAGAGACGAGACCTTGCAAGTGATGTGCGAGGAGTAGTTTTAGCGACCTGCGAGCAGAGCGATGTTTAGACAGTGATGTGCAGTGGGAGCCGTGTTTGAGGGGTGCTTGAGGAGGAGGTTAAAGCAAAACAGAGCAATTCAAAGATATTTTGGTAGGAGTTAAAGCAAAAAATGCTTTCCTAAGTCCAGAATTAATTGCTTTGTGTTTGAATAGAGAAGGAAGATATTTAACCCTTTTGTTTAAACTTTTTTGATTTTAGGTCAGTTTTTATGTGAAAAGTGCTGCCAGAACAGGCATGGCTGAGCACCTCCAGTGAATGGTGCTGGAAGGAAAAGCTCTGAGAGATGATAGCATCCCAGACTGGCTTGGGTTAAAGGGACCTTAAAGCTCATCCAGGTCCAGCCCCCTGCCACAGGCAGGGGCACCTTCCACTAAAGCAGGTTGCTCCAAGCCTCGTCCAACCTGGCCTTGGACACTGCCAGGGATGGGGCAGCCACAGCTTCTCTCCCAGCACTGATTATGTTCTACCCAGTCAATTTGTGAGACTAAGCTGAGCTCAGTTTGTGTGTCTCTTTCTGGATGCTCTGGTCTCTTAGACATCAAATTCTACCATAGCCATGTGTACCTGGAGACTTTGCGCACTGACCTCTGCCTGCAGTGTCCCTTTCTGCCTTTTTGTTTTGTTTCGTTTTGGTCCCAAACTGCTTGGAATTACACAGGGATGTTTTAGCAAGGAAAGCTTTCAATGGCAGGAGTGTGAATCTACAGATGTGCTTCCAGCCAGGATAAGACAACTGCACAGACACCAGAGGGAAACCTTTTCTGGCAGTATTCCCACCTAGGTGCAGGGATGAGACCAGGTCTTCTTTTGTTTTTTGAAAAAATAAAGCAATTATTAGAAAAGGAAAGGCAAGATCCATGTGGCACAGAGCTGCGTGTGCTGGGGAGCATCACCCTGCTGTGATGCAGGGGTCTAGGAATGCCAGACATTATTTGGACAAAGCCCCACACCATGGTGCTGCTGCTGCAATGTGGAGCAAGGAGAAAGCCTTGGGGAAAAAGAAGGTTTTTGGGGAGTCCTTTTGTTCAGATGCTGCTACTTGGAAAGGACACAAGGGACTCCAGCCCAAAGCAGAAAGACGAAGGGTCTCCACCACCTTTGCTCTGCAAAGCCCCCTGATGTGCCTTATTAAACCCTTCCTTGCTGAGTCAAGCAAGGCACAATCTCCCCATCATGTGTATTATCTCCCCATCTGCCTCCTCTTCCAGATGCTCCTTATCTCCTCTCACCTTCCCCAGAAGCCCAGTGTGCTCCTCCCGCTCCCCTGGCTGGAGGCAGAGTCTGCTGCCTGCACCAGGGCTCTCTACCTGTGATCTCCCTGGCTCTTATCTGCTGCTGGAGTTTTGATCCAGCCCCTGTCTCAAAGTCAAATGGATTTCTGGCAGGGCGAGCACGGGAAGGTCGGCAGCGGGAGGCAGGCAGGGACCGTTCTCTCCATCCACCCCGCTCGAGCCAATTCTCCAGGTAGTGCCTCTCCCCTTTTATTCTCCAACATTATCAATTACATTTGGATTATTATTACTCATTGAAGCCAAAGTGAGTCGCAGACAGCTATTTCCTAATGGGGAAATGTTACAGGCAACTTATTAACGAACAATGCGTCATTAAGGGGGGAGAGCTTCAAAGGCTCATAAACGCATTTCAAAGGACACAATGCGAGCGGAGCCTGCAATCACATATCTGGGGGACATGGGCAAAATTTGTGACAAGGAATATACTGGGCCCAATGTAATTAACTAATTCTCGATCAAAGGGGTTTTAGAACTGAATGGTCAGGGAATTCAATTACGGTTTTCCTAATGAACCACTGTGTGCCAAGGCAGGGGGATGTTTTCTCCTGGAAAAGCAGGGCTGATCAGGACTAGCATTTCCAGGGAGATTTGGGAGAGAAGCACTAGAAAAGCTCATCCCAGGTGGGTTTCTGGGGTAAAGATTGGAAGTAGATGATCTTAAGGTCCTTTCCAACCCTAGCTATTCTGTGATTCTATGATTTGGTGCAGGGGGGAGGGAACAATGCACCATGGAGGGAGGCATCATTCCCCCATGACAACTGTCTGCCCAGAGATGTCCCATGTGGTGGGTCACGTTCACCCTACATGTGATCTTTGGCAGACCAACAGCTCTATTGAAGCTGAGGCTGGTGGAATGGGCTGGGGGATGCAGATCTGCAGCCCCCATAGGAGCAGGATGGCTGCCCTGGGGCTGGCACCTCCCGAGCCCCTCTATGGAATACCTGGTCAAGGGAGATCTCCTCCTCTTCCATCTGAATTCAGCCTCTGGTAAAAAGAATGTCATTCTCCACTTATGAAAGAAGCATCTTCTAGTCCTCCACTAGTTTCTCTTATTACAGAAAGTTGGTTTGCTCACTTTACAAAGGGAAATGTATTATGAATTTTCCCTTCATTCTCCTTCTTTTTTTCCCCACGTTTAACAACCGATTTGTGTGTTGCATGAAAGTTACACAGTTCTTTAGATGCGTTTGCTATTTTATTTTCTTTCATTCAAAAATATGTCAGTAATCTTTTTGTTAACATGAAAGATAAAGGATTAGTAATGCAAGATGCAGTTTTCTTGTAACCTTCTTGAAAGCAGACTATAGTTTCTTATCTGGCTCTAACATTCATTTTCCTGAAATGAAAAAAAAAAAAAAAGGAGACTTTTAAAATGAAATAAACTATATTCGATTCAGACAAGCAGCGCTAGCGGAGACGTTTATTGCAGCCAGCAGAATGGAGCAGCTGCACACAAGTCCCTGTGTTGCAGCAGTGAACACCTTTCTAAGCAAACAGCATACATTCCATAGTCTACAAATGGAAAATGCTGCTGCAAAGAGAAAGCAGCGTGACAAAGCCTTGCATTGGTATCACAACACATCCCAAGATGTGCCTGTCCGGTTGACCCCAGCAGCTGTGGCTTTTGCTTTGGGAACATCTAGGAGCATGTGGCATGTCCCAGGATGGAGATGGGCCACCCATTTCCTGGGCTTGATGCTCACTGCAGATGGTTTAGTGGTGGACTTGGCAGGCCTGGGGTAAAGGTTGGACTTGATGATCTTAAATGTCTTTTTCAATTGAGTTGATTCTATGTGCAGCGGTGGGCTGCCTGATTGCTACACGCTGTATGCACCACTGCATCCCTTCTGGGTTTGACCCAGAAGTGCTTGTGAATTGAGGTGTCTTCAGGGGCTACAGCTGCACCGCATGTCCTGCAAGACCTGGAGACTACAGAGGCCAAGAAGGAGGCAATGGTGGGGTTTTATATGCTGATGATCCCTTGAGAAAGGTTTCTAATGAAGGTTTCTAATGAAGGTTTCCTTCCATACATTTGAACGAAGATTTTCTCTGCCATGGTTCCTGTGACTGGCAGGTCACTGTGGTGGTCACAAGCACAGCCCCAAACCACCTGATGGGCAGTGGAGCATTGCAGGAGCCCACCGCAGCCTCCTCCTGCTGATGATACGAAGCCCTGTGCTCCAGCTAGTGCTTACAAGCAGAGCCTTGGTATAAATTCACTCTTTGGTCTCTTCTGGGCTGTATCTGCCATCCCCATTAGACTCCATCAATTTCCATCTTGGTATCTTCTGCTCGCAGCTCATGAGCAAACAGGGTTTTGCAGCACTGCCACTTCCTGATTGATTATTTGAGCAATGTTGGGCCTCCAAGAGGTCCCACCTTGCAATGCCCCACCTGTCTTGGCTCAGAGCTTCCTCTCCTCCCTGATGCCTGGGGACAGGAGCTTCTGCTTTAGGCTGTGCATGGTGGTGGTAGGAAACAGGGAGGAAACTATGCAGAAAAAAAACAAGGAGGGAAAAAGAGGCAGGAGGAGTGTGAGGGGCTACCAGGGACCAGTGCATTTTCAAGCATCACCTGCTGAAGCAAACAAATTTGATGGGTTTGACTTCTTTGTAGACACAGAGAATGAAAGCAAAGAGAGTGAGAGCAGGGGCTGGTTTTCACAGCACCAAATTCCTCCCGCAGCAAGAAGAACCCGTCTGCTAAGCAGGGGGATGCGGTAACCCTGGGTTATGGTGGTCCATGCAAGTGCCTCGGGTTCCCCCCTGCCCACCCCGCTGCTGTGCCAGCATCTCTCCCGCACCCGCTGCCCTCTTGCACCAGCCTGGTGGCTCTGCAAGGGTTAAATCATTATTCCAAATACTGGATTTCTATGACAATTAGCTAATGGGTCTGCAACATGTAAAACAAAGTCCTTTTCCCCATCAAGTAGCATAATAAAGAGCTGGTGTTTACAACTTTGTTTATAACCTCATTTGCAGGGAATACTTTGTTTTGCTCCAGAGAAACTTGATCTTTTCTACTGCTTTATGGCAATGTTTTCTGTTGCACAATACGTGAATTGCATCCTGCTCCCTTTGCAGGGCTTAACAATGAAAAATAAACAAATAAATATGTAAAAGAAGAGCATCATCTTTTGGGCCAAAACCTTAACCTTTAGTGTTTAAAGGGGGCTCTTTTCCTGTGCTACCAGATCCTTGGTTTCATTTTGAGGAAAATTATGTTTTCATATCAAAGGAGCCCCACCTCACTGACCCAGCCTTCCCTTCCCCCCTCTCTGCCCCAGCACACATGCTATTTTAATATTTCATATATTTCATAAGCTTTTATGCCTCTAAAAGAGAAGTGAATTTGTGGAGAGTTGAGCTCTCCAGAGCTGTACTTCAGAGCTGGGAAGTAATTCAGGGTGAAGCCTGTATTAATCTCAGGTGAGAGAGATATTTAAATTCAGGCTACCAGTGTGAATATAAAATGGGGATCTCTTTACAAAAATTTCAAATTGTAATATGCAAAGCTTAAAGAAAAGAAACCCCAAGGGAACAGCTTTCTTCTAGAACATTTTGTTCCAACCATCATCTCTTTACCTTTATTTTTTTATTTTAAAACCCTCCCTTTGCCATTTTGTATTTTTAAATTAAATCTTTCAGTTTTTAAAATGAAATTCTTTATTGCTGGGAGACCGTGGTGGGGGTGGAGGGGTGAGGAATGTATGTGAAAAAAGGTGCATGGGCCCGAATTTTAGCTGGAGCAGAAGGAATATTGCCCGGCAGGGAGATAAAGCCCTGCCTCATTGTCCCCTTGTGTGCCCAGGAATGGGGGGCCACCAGTCTCCTCCCCAGTTGGAGGATGCTGCCAGCATCTCTCTTTAGAGGGAGGGGAGAGGCAACACAGGCATGTGGTGGCTGTCCTACTCCAACAACCCTGGGGCTGTGCAAGTCCTTCCCCATCAGCGCCTGGTGCACATTCAGCCTTCTACTTCTAAGCAGATAAAATGTTAATATTGATTTGTGATCCTAGGCAGCATTTTGGTAGGGGTGGGGATCAGCTTGCAGATGTCTGTGCCTGGCATATTGAACAGCATAACCCAAACCCCAGAGTACCACTCTGGGGTGTGCATTCGTGGCTAAACCCTTGGGCTGCAACCAGCTCCCAGGTCAGAAGAAATGGTGACAGATGACATGTTATTATCAGCTCTGTCAATTAATTAAATTATGCATTATGCTTATGAGGGTGATATACTGAGCCACTCTAGATTAAGTGTTTCAATTAAGTCTTTAATTTGTATTTAGTAAGTAAGTTATTATATGTTAATAAAAGATCAATTAGTTGTTAAAAGAACATTGATCCAGGTACAATAAATGTGTCAGGGAGACATCAAGCTGACATCTAAGAGACTGGGTGCACAACATATGTACAATTAGGTTTTAATAAAGTCATACTGGAGTGGGCATGGAGGCATCTAGCTTGCACGAGTGGGATATTGCACTGTGATGCAAAACCTGGCTCTCTTAGGCTGTAAGGGCTGGAAAAGCCAGGTCAGACCCAATCCTTTGGTCTCAGAGAGAGAAAGTATTTCTCCCCTGTGGGATGACCCCAAGGAAGGACCTTCCATCAGAATCAGAGAAGAGGTGCCTCCAAACCAGCAGGTTTTATTGCTTGCTCCGCTGTAAACTATGCACAATGGTGCCATTCCGTGTGCCTGATGCATGATCCCTTCCTCTGTGATCCCCAGCTGAGCCTGCTCATTCCCACAGGGAAATATTGGGTGAATGTGGACCATTTGGGAGCCTGCAGCTGGGCTTCCAGGGGAAGAGGAGGGAAGTGCTGGGCTCCAGCGGAGCTGAGATTTCAGCTGAATATGGATGACATCATTATACGGGTGATCCTTTCAGCAACAGCGAGCTGGGTTTTAAAGTAGCGACCTACAGCATACAAATGATGGGTTTAAAGGAAATAAAAAAAGAGGTGATTTGAATAGCATACATTTATAGAAGAAAAGCCG
>NW_009936268.1:32674-54079 GCF_000696875.1 Nestor notabilis | reverse complement strand
CCCCCCGCCCCCCCCCCCCTCTAATATCTTTCTACGGGGCAGGCACTGTGCATTCGAAAAGAAATTAAAATACTCCTCTTAAATACACTCCAGGCTGTAACAATGGCAAAGTTAAGAAGGTTACGAGACTTAGTTGTCCCAGCAACATGTCATCAAGTTGAAATGAGCAGGAAACACAGATAATGTAAGAAAGAGGAGGGGGGAGGAGAAGAATAAAACCACAGGAGGAAAAATGCCAAGAGATTGAGAAAGAAAAGGGAAACCCCTTTTTATTTGCTGTTTCATTAGGATGAATCTGATTTTATAGTCTCTAAAAGAGGCTAAAATATAATCTCCTTTTGTGTAATGTGCGTGTTAGGAAAATGTGTCATCAGCAATTCTTCTGTACACTACAGCAATATTCAAAAAATTAGCAGGGATATTCAAGTCAAGCTACAAAGAGAAACAAACACAAGACTCACATTTCAAGCCCGGGCTGTCATTTAAGAACATTTTCAACTTTTTATTAACCTTTTTGATTGTCCCTTATGGTTTCTCTCTGCTGCAACTGAAGAGCTCTGAGTTTCAAAAGGAAGACAAAAGGACCCGAGAGAAAGAGGTTTGAAATGCAGCTCTATCAGCCTAGCAAGCCCAGGGCTCTCTCGACTTCCAGCATGGCAGGTTTTTGTGCTCGGCACTGTATGTGTGCAGAGGGAGAAAGCACCCTTGCCTTATGCAGTGTAGCGCCTGACAGGGGATGAGGAAGTGGTGAACAAAGAGAAATGAGGAGCTCATCTGAGTCATAAACCCAAATCTGCCTCATCAAACGTAAGCTAGTTATCCTTATTTAAGGCACCAGCCTAATGCTAAGGCTTCATGGCACATCAACACATTGGCTTCCCAACGTGAGGGCAAACCACAGGAGTCTAGAGCTTTTGGTGGACACCCCTCCACAGCCTTGTTTATATGGTGCTCATCAGTGCCCACCACTAGTGTGTCCTTCATAGGTACGTTGGTTTCGGGTTGCCCAACAAGGACATGGTCATTGTCTTCACACTGGCATCACCCCCGATGTTGGGGTTTGGTCCCTGGCTAGATTCACGAGGCAAAACTTTAATCAAAATAGTACTTAATCAAGCAATCTAGTTCTGAGCCTCATTTGTGGTTGCTGCAGGAGACTCAGGCTGCTGGGAAGCAGGCTGCTTACTTTACTCCTCAAACAGAGGGCCCTGCAGTGCTTGGCGGTTAGTTCAGTTACAAGGCAACACTGATACTGGAAGAAATGGGGCTGAACTGGGGGAAACTGAGGCTGACTGTCATAAGCAGTTGCTGATGGCAAAGTGAGGAGGCTGTGGAAGAGTCTCCCTACCAGCACACTGAGCACAGCATCCCCCAGACCAAACCCTTCCTGCAGAGGAGCTCGGTTTATGCTGAGATCCATAAGCGATGAAGAGGATTAAACACCAGCATTGTCTGTGCTGTGGAGGGGATGGACTGCATGGTTCCAGAGAACTTCTCCAGTTATATGTCTCTCAATGTGAACTGAGGAACCCAATTTTATGCACTACTTTTAAAAATCTTGATCCAGGCATTTTTTTGTGTGTGTACCTCCAAACTCATGACACCCCTTAAGTCCCTCAGCTGCATTTTAAAACCTCAGCAGTATGTCTTAGCTTGCTTCTTGCTGAGATATTTTCAGTGCTTCTATGTCACATGCAAGCACCCAAAATTAATCTCCCCTCTCTCTTTGCCACCTGTTACTCCCACAAAAAATATTTATTCCTTGTGCCTCTGTTTTCTTTTTTAATTGTCTTTTGCTGTGTCTTCTTGTTGTGGATTATATTTTAAAGCAAGGATTGATTTAGTTAATTGATGAAGAGCTTTGCCTGTGAGGATTTCCTAATCCTTGCTATTTTATCTTTGCAATAATTGCTATGTTTGTGATTATTTCAAAGGACTAAGAAAAAGCAGACAACAAGAAAACAAGCTCATCCACTCCTATTCTGCAGCTTCTCCAGGCACCTGGGTGGGCTCCTCCTCTGCAAGATGCTCCCTGTGCAGCAGCTCAGGAAAGACAACCAGGCAATACATGGGGTGAGATGCTGGGAAAGGGTGAGGACCTGGGGACCCAGGGCAAAGCTCTGGCATGAAGATCACTTAGTGTCTCAGCTGGCATGGTGACACTGAGGACCGAAGGCCATTCTGCTGGGGGAGAACGAGGATTAGCCACCAAGGAGTACTTAAGATCCTGCATCCATATGTTTATCCACACTTGGCCAAGGATGGTGCTAGTACTGCACCAGGGTGAAGGGCAGTGAAAGACACGCACCCCCACACAGCCTTGCTGCTGGGATGGCATTGTCACAACACCGCATGTCCATGCAACAAGGACAAGGGCCTGCCCCATGAGTCTGTACCATTCCTGGACAGAAAGGGTAAAGGCTTTTTCCTGCTGTCACAAAGGCAAGTGTGATGGTGCTGTTGAAAAACTGCCTTTTTGGTGAAAAGGGTATCATTTATGTCCTTCTGGCTTTGGGTCATCTGTGAATTCCTGTGGGCAGAGATCTGATGGGCTTAGATCTGATGAAGGGAGTAGTGCTGACAAACCACATGATGACACTGCATGCCAAGCCATGTTTATGTTTGCTGTGGGACTTCGGATGTGAAGCCACGTTATTGTTTGCCATGGGATGCCAGGCTTGAGACCACACCGGTGTTCACCGTGGGACATCGGATGCGAGGCCACTTTGATGTTTGCTATGGGATGTTGGATGGGAGGACAAACTGGAGTTCACTGTGGGACAGGGAACATGAAACTACAGTGGTGTTTGCCATGGGATGCCGGACATGAGGCCACACTGGTGTTTGCCTTGTGGCACTGGACATGAGGCCACGCTGGTGCTTGCGGCGGCACCCCAAGCGCGCAGCCACGCCGGTGCTGTTTGCCAGCTCACCGCTGGAGGCTGCTGCTGTCTTTGCAGTCATCAGCAGCTGCCTGCGATCCCTGAGCACCCATCCGGAGCAATGCCCAGCAAGAACCAACGTGGACGCGAGGGACGGTGAATGCCACCTGGAACTCCTCCAGCAGCCCAGGAAGCATCCTCCATGGACTTTCCTTCCTTCACAGGAAGGAAGGCAACAGGCTGAGAAGGGATCCTAGGATGGGAGAAGAGCCCCTGTGCCACTTGAAGCAGCAGAGTCGTCTTCTAATTTATCAGCGCTCAGGTGGTTTTTTTTTACAGAAAATACAGACTTTTCAACGTTCTCTGCATATTTTCTTACATTTAGAAGCTGTTAAGAAAGGGTTACAGCCCTGGTATTACAGACAGCCTCACCCTGAGTGTACTAATACACCTTAATTGCCCTAAGCAGGCTCACCTGGGACCCTCACTCACCCACACACCCTTCCGCCCAAAGGCTCAGGCGCTCTATTTAAGCCCAGGCCTGGGCCTGTGTTCCTGGTTTGGACCATGCTGTTAGGTCTGCTTGTCTCCAGTCTTGCTTCTCTCCTGGGTAGGTCTTGAATGTATGTTGTATTTATGGAGTTTCTGACTCATTTTTTTGGGGGGAATTCCTTGGATGGTCCTAGGACCTGGTACATCCCCTTGTTGTTTGTTTACTGACAGAGTTACTGTTTCTTGTCCCTGTGGCACTGAGGGACTCTGCCTTGGTGGGTGAGGCACTGCCTGTGCTGGGGTCACCCTTGGTTCCCAGCTTGTCCCACCTTGCACAGCAGTCCTGCTGCCTGCTGTGTAGTACTAGATACAGCCTGATTTTGTCTATCCTGCTGTGTGTAGCTTGCTGCTGAGGAACCCGGTTTTCCTTCAACTGAAGGTCACACTACTTAGAAGTTTATGCATGAGGAAGGTAATTTAGGTATGCTACACTCTGAAAGGTACTAGCCTGAAAGCTTGGGTGAGAAGCAAACTCCAAGTTGGACATCCAACATGAAGAGACCTAACTTCCGCGGGCATGGCTACACTTGTGCTTCCATGTTTTGGCATGCAAAAGCTGATGCTTCTGGTGACATTCCCTTAGCCTTCTGCATTGAACCTCTTCTGTATTGAGAGGTCAAAGCACTTTCTAAGGTGTTTTCCTAAAAATTTGGCAGTAACTGAAGTTGTGCTGAGATGTGTTCAGTGTTGTGGCTAAGAGTCATTCCACTGTAATCAGAAACAGGTGGTGCCTATGGGGAGCACAGATAATCTGAGTTCCCTGCTGTTGTCTGGAGAAGTAAGAAGGGAATGATGTGCTGGCTTTTGGGAGTTTCCATGGACTTGGTGAGTGCAGAGCAGACAAATCATAAAAATCACATAATAATTGTTTCAGATATAGAGGACATGAAGTCCTGAAAAGATTACAGCCTGTAAGGGTGCTTGTAACTTGCATCTATCTGCCTGATTGTTGGGATGATGATTTCAGCTGTGGGCTGGGAGGGACAACCTCACTGAAAGCTATGAGTGCATAAGGAAAACACTTGTGTAACTCTAACTGCTGTAACCTGGGTTTTGGTGATTTCTGTTGAACCAAGGCTTTTTTGCTTGTTAGATTATAGTTTGATCAAGCCTTTGGGGTACATATGAAAGCTTAAATTACATGTCTTGCGTCTCACAAACAAATACCTTCAGTGTATGGAGTCTGTCAGGCTTTCAGCAATTGCAGGTGATGTTTCTCACCTTCTGTCCTGCTATTCCTCTGAATCACAGCCTTTCTGCATCATTTTGGTCTGATTTGTACCCAGCTCCTTCAGGTGTGCCTCCATCTTGTCTGTACCTCGTGTGGTGGGTGTAATGGTTGCTGGGTGTATGCTCTGTGGCAGAGAAGTAGGAGGGGGCAGTGGGATTTGGGGTCTCTCCCGGCAGAGAAATGTGCATGGATTGAGAGCTCAGGACACAGGAGGGAGGCTTCAGCACTCTTGGCAAACTGTACTAGTTCCTAGCAATACCTGTGGGGTCAGCCCCCTCCTGCTATTGCTTCGTATAGATGTTCATGGTGCTAAATCCAGGGAAGCAAAATCTGGTGACATGGTTGCAGGAATGGAGCTCATCTTGATCAACTCCTAAGCCCTCTTGCTAAAGTCCTGTGTTTTTCCTAAACCTGTAAGCTGTGGAATTGCTCAAGATGCTCCTGAGTTTAAGACCTGCCTAATGCCTGGCAGTTGTGTATTGAAAGCAGTTGCTGTACCTGGAAGAAAGTGTTATCAGCCTTATCTTTGGGTCCTAATCATCAGGATCACCTCCCTTGATGGAAGTAATGTTAGCACCAGGGATAGAGATTGAGTCAACTGTCAGGCACACATCCTACATCTCTGCATGAGATAAGACTAGCAAACATGGCCCTAGCAAAGAAAACTGGGCTTGGCTTAATGTACTAGGATGCCTCATTCCAGATTTATGTCAACATATTTTAGGAATCTGCTTCAAAAAGGCAAGGTTTTGGGTGCTGAAGGGTAGAAATAGATGCTGCAATACCACAATGTAGAGGCTGAATCTGGGAGAGAGGGAGATGTTGTTTTCTAATTGAGAGTATCTGAAGAGAGGAATGCCTTTGAGTATAAATCCACAGGGCAAGTAGAAGAACAGCTAGTAATGAACCTGAGGGTCTGCAGTGATGCTCTCAGCACAGATTCCAGCTAGGAGTGGTTGGATATTTCCTCTTCAGCTACTCACCTAGTAGGTCCCACTTGATGGGTAGAGGTCTCCAAGGTCATTGATTCCAGTCCCTCCCACTCAACTGCAGATGAATCCCAGAGGTACGTAGTTCACCATGGCCTCTCACATCACCTAGATATAAACCTGTTTCCAATACCTGTAGCAAATATACAATACCCTCAGGTTTCTGTGCACTGATGTCGACCTCCCGAACTTCTAGCTTTGCTCCCAGAACTGGTACTTGAAGGTGACCAGGGAGGGATTTTATGAATAAAAGTAAAATAGGCTGCTGCAATCTGTGCTGAGAAAGACTAATCATGACAGAGATAGTGGAGGCTCATGCAGTAGCTCTGCCAAGGTCATGAGAGACATGCTCCTTCCAGCATCTCTCTGGTAATACACCATAACAGAACCACTCCCAGTAAGAAAAATCTGGCATTTGAGGCAGCTTGTTTTCTGGCAGAGCAGAGGTTTGTGGGGTTTTTTTTTGGGGGGGTTGTTTGTTGTTGTTGTTCTGGGTTTTTTTTCTTGGTGGGATAAGTTTACATGCAAAATGATGGATACAATTGATTTCCTGCCTTTAGGCATCTAGGGTAATAGCTAAAAGAGATGGAGAACTTGGAAAGTGGCAAGTGTGGAGAGCTGTGGTCGGCTAAGGTGAGGCATACCACTGCAGGAGCAGATTCACAACAACTTTGAATTCCCAGAAATAGAGGAGTTTGAGGACTCTTTCAATGAAAGTGGCATCAGCTGACTCTAGAAAGGAAACAGATTCACAATGGGCAGGAAGATGTGTTTCTTTGCACAGTGTGTCTTTAAGCGTCTTTCTCTGTTAGTGCTGGAAGATCATCCCATGGGTGTGCTGGGTCTTCTGGATAAATTCCTGGGCTGCCTTTGTAAGCTTACTATCCTGTTTGACTCAAATGCCAAGCAGGTGTGGCATGAGTGGATGGTCTCTACTAGGTCCCAGTAGTATTTTGAGTGTCCTAGAGCTGCAAATAGCTTTTGTCTTGGAACATAAAGAGGAAAAATGTAATGCATTCCCTGGAAATGCCTTGCTAGGATAACTCTGTCTCTGACCCCACTCCTCATACACAGAGCTTGCTGCTGAGAATCCTCAATGTTTGTGCTGCTTCTTGTTCTTGGGGTTTGTGTCACTTACAGTGTCAGCTGTTTCCTGAAAGGCTCAAGTATTTGGGCAGCTGGTTCAACACATTTCCATCCACTGGCTGCCAGCATTTCCCTCCTTCATGGTTAAGCAGTAGGGACACTCTACAAATGAAGACAGGAATGCTATGGTTTGGAAGCAGCAGTGCTGGGGGAAGACACTGTTCTTCCTTTCACAGAGGCAGCCCCTCTAATCACCTGTTTTTCATCTGCTAGTGAAGAAGCAGGCAGGGAAATCTCATTAAATACCTTGATATTAGGAATGGCTGGATCTCTCATGAGAGTGGGAAAAATGACTTGTTTCCTATCTGCAGGTTTGGTTGCTTTTGTTTCCCGGAACTCTGTGGAGGCAAGGAGTTCATTTAAAAACAAATGTATGTGCCAGTAGGATGCACTGTCTCAGCATGGGGCTTCTATCCCAGTACCCAGGGAATTGCTCAGTGGTCATTTGATGGTCTAGTTTCAACCCTCCCAGAAGTGTTCAAGGCCAGGTTGGATGGGGCTTGGAGCAGCCTGCTTTAGTGGAAGGTGTCCCTGCCTGTGGAACTGGATGAGCTTTAAGGTCCCTTCCAACCCAAACCAGTCTGATTTCTGAAAGGGAAGTGTACTTGTAGGTATTAATCTTTACATTTGGCTGGTGCTTAATTTACCTTGTCTTATGTCATGTAAGCGCTGAATGGGGATGGATGGGTCTCCTCTGCTGGAAATCATGCACTATGGAAGGAAAGAGCAGAGAAAGAGCTAAAGGTGGTGGTGGGGCTGAAACTCCTTTCCCACTGCCCTACCTGCACACACACGGTGCGCACACTTGCACACGCAATCACTGCAGTGGTGCTGTACTCCTGCCAACAGAAACTTAGCAAGGAGGGTGGGGGGAGAGCCAGCGAGAGCCAGCAAGCACACTTATCAAGTGGCTTGGACCGTAGCCGATTTGAAATATTACTAACCTTGCATTTTCAAATTTGATGCACAACAACCAAGATGCTAATACTTTCCTTAGTTTAGAAAAAAAAATCCTTTCACCCATCTCTTCTAGCCGAAGATTAGGAGAGAAGCTTTAAGAAGATTTAAAAAAAAAAAAAATCAACTTCTGAGCAGCGGAAAAAATGGTTTGTGATTCAGGGGCTCCGGGCAATTCATCATGGAAATTGGGTTTCTTAGCCGACATCATGTGAATCCTTTCGGCCCTGTCAACTTTTTAATACATTACATTGAGAATGTAAATCGTGTTGGTAAGGGGGAAAGAAGAGGGGAGAGGAAAAAAAAAAGAGAGCTTCTTCATTTTGGGTTTAGAGGGGAGGCAGCTTGAGGCCTGTAATTCATATTAACTAAATAATAATGCTAAAAAAACCCCTCTCTAAATATACAGACATGCATATACACCTAGGGAGGGAGGGGGGAAGGAAGTGAAGGAGACAGACCAAAATTGAAATCATTTTATCCTTTTGAAGGGTGAGTATTTGAAAGGCGCTTGTTATGGATTTATTTTTATTTTCTTTTTTTTTTCCTTATTTGGGTTTATTTTATCCCTTTCTCTGCTTGAGCCAGTTCTTCCATCAAAGAGAAGAGCAATGAATGTTTTGGAGGTGGAGGGAAAAACTGCAATAATGGTCCAGGACCTTCTCTCAGTTTGTCTGTTTTCTTTTCTCACATGTTAAATTCTGGTGATCTTGATTAACTCTTCAGTGGACAGTGAGAGCTAATGCTTATTTGTTGACATATTACAGGGCGAGAAAGTGAAGCACTGGATGGAGAGCCTGCAGGTAGTGCTGTGAGATCTCTGAAGCGTGAACCTCACAGTGCATTTACTCTCTGAAGACCTCCTTCTGGAGGTTCAGTACAACCTATATGCAGCACAAAGGCTCTGCATAAACCCCTGGATAGGGCTTAGCTGTTGTAGAGGCTCACAGCTAGCTGGGCAGTAGGGATCTTCACCATGCATGTTCTTATTATTGCTGGTTGCTTCCCCCATGCCTTGAAATACTCTCAGCATTAGAAAAGTGGGATCATAATCTAAAAGAGGCAGGGAGAACAGAACATCCAACCTTGCAGAGGGGGCTGTCTTTATTTTTTTCTTATTGGATGGTGAAACATGGTGATTGACAGACATTTTATACCAGTCATAAAATAATTCAGATTGGAAGGGACTTCTGCAGGTGTCTACACGGATGTCTTGTTCAGAGCTTGGCAGGCTTCTGCATCAAACCCTCTCTGTGCAAGGGCAACTTTGGAAGAAAACAGCGAAACAAAGGTGTGTGAAAGCAATCATGTAAAGAAGGATAGTAAATAGGACAAAGAACTGGTTGGTTTCAACACAAATTATGATAATCTGGAAGGCTCCTTCAGTACCTTCACAGAGGGGAGAATGGTTGGAAGTGGGAATTGTAGCTGAAGCAGATCTAGAAAGATCAGGAAAATGAATGTGTTTGCTCTGCTAAAGACTTCTTGGAAAGCATCTGAAAAGATTAAGCTCTCTTAGAAAAGCCATGCTGACATTCCCACTCTGAAAAACAGTAGTTGGTTTGGATACCTGCTGGAGCTGGTAACACAGTGTGGTTTTGTCAGAAGGTTTTGCCCTGCAAAGCAACACTCAAGTGGAGTATTTGACAGTATCACAGGTACGGCACATGTGGCACTGGGCTTCGGTATATGCTGTCATGTTTTTGGGCAGATCCAGCGTCCAAGTAATGCATAACCAAACTGCTATCTGGGGAGGCGCCTCCTTTAAGAAGTTAGTGACTAGTTAGGACAGAGGTGTGTTTTCATCAGCTAAGTTCAGCTCTTTCCAACTAACCACATCTAACAGCTCATCTCTCTCCCTTTGCATTTCCACTGTAGCAGGTATTAGAGAGCACTTTCCACCTTTCATGCGGGAGAACTGGTTTATCATTGGTGCTTTCTTTGCTTAGCATCTGAGTAAGTCCTGAAATACTGATGTAAAGCTGAATGCGTTCCCTTTACTGAGAAATGTAATTTATTAAATGCAGTTTATCTCTAAGTAATGCCCTAAAAAAAACCTTTCTGAGCACTTCTATTAGGGTTAAGAATCCTGTTTCCTTCACCTTTTGCACTGCTAGAATCTGATGCTACTCCTCTCTCCATGCTTGTAGCTCGGATTTACAACATAGCTGGCAGCAAACAGTGATCGTTCCATTTTCCTAGAGACATTTGCAGGTCAATTTCTGGATACACACATGTAGACTATGCATTTATGCAAATCTGGGGGGTTGATATTAATAATGCACAAGGAAGAGGTTGGGAGCTATTTTTATGCATAAGAATATTCCTGCATGTGACTTTACTGAATCCTAGGCAGTAGTCAAGCACCTGATATCATCAAGGTATTATTTAGCTGGTGTCTGAGTACAGCATTTCCAGAGGGGTTTTCTGGGCCTGGTGTCCTTCAGAAATAATTAATTTCCCTTTTTTCTGCTCCCAGACCTGTACTTCTACGAAGCTGCAGTTCTGCTCTTACAAAACAGCCCTTATGTTGCATTCCCATTTGGGTACTGAACCCAGGTGCAGAACCTGGTCCTGGACGTTTCTAACTTGTGCCAAGAACCTGGTCTGTCCCACCTTTAAAAGGATCCAGAAAGGAGAAACCGAAACTCCATGGCAGTATAGTCTGAAACACTGGAGTAAAGGGAGACTTCATTGATGGGGTCACCTCTGAGAGCTGGGAGAAATGATTGCCACCTTTGAGAGCCAGGAGAAATGATTTGCAGTCTCTCTGTGTGGGTCAGAAGGGACAAATCTTAGCAAACAAGAAGCTCCTTAGCAGATTCAGGTTTGACCTGCAAGTGATGAAGGTTGTGTGCAACTCCCTACTCAACCTCAGGCACATCTTCGCCTCATTCCACTGAGCCTGGATGCCTGCCTCTAGCCTTAAACACCCCTATGCAATGATCTTACATGGATCTCCCTTTAAGGTGGCTTCCAGATGTTTTGCATCCTCACAGATGAAGCCACTTGTTTGCAGGTCACTTCTAGGAAAGCTTTAGGTGGGTTGCTTGGGCTTTTTTTAGCCCACTCTCCCTCCGCTGCCTCAATCCTTAATTGCCATCAGCTCATATCTTAAAAATGAATTGTTGAGGCTGTCAGGACTGTACAGCCCATAATAAAGTGTGCACACATACATATATACATATATATGTGGGCTGCCTGATGTTGTAGTACAGCTTAATTAGGATATCGTTCAGACATCTGGGACCATGCTTAAGCTGGAGATCTTTCTTTCCACCACCCTCCCCCCCTTTTTTTTGTGTTCTCATTTAGGTTTTGGTCAGATTCCCAAGTGAAATAAACAAAAGGCTAATTGCTTTTGGATTTTAATTACCACTGTGATACCTGGGTTTATTGTATGAATTGTACTTTATAGGTGGCTAAAGGACACCACTAGCAAATGACAGATTCTCAGCTGACAACAGCAGTGTTTTAAACCAAAGTAATTCTTTGCGGTGGGATCCAAAGGACAGCGCGCTCGTTCATTTGCTAAAGTAGTTTTTTTGTTGTAGAATGTAACTTCAAGAGTTGGCTGACTTTTAAATATGATATAATTAAGCATGCCTGAAAATGTCTTTTCTCTTTTTTTTTTTTAAAGACAAAAGTGGATGTACTTTATAATTCAGAGTGTTAAGTCTCTTCGAAATTCCTTGAATAGTTACATTTCTGCTTTAGTTCAGGGGTGGCACAGCAGACTCCCAGTATATAATCGCCAAGTGACTCTTCACACACAATGACTCACTCAGCTACTACAGCTGTGTGGTTCATGTTTAGTTATCTTTAATGCCTTGGTCCATATATGCTTCTGTATACCTCCTACTTTGCCAGGTGGGTTATTCCACTGATTTTAAAGTGTATAAAATGCTAGGCATTCTACATCTGCCTATCAATCCTAAAAATATTTTACATCCTTTTTCTATCCATCTATATTTTCTTGTTTGTGATGTCCTGATTGAACAAGTGTAGGAGAAAAACTCCTTTCTTATAATGCTTCTAAACTTCCCTTTTGACAAGTTAGAAACTCTAAATTTGTGTTTCCATTGGAGCAGACAGGTATTTTTTGGAAAATCTGGGTAATGTATTCCAGGTGTATTTATAACAAATGTCTCCATTTGGGAGTAATGTTAAGTCTGAAATAACTTTTCATATAGTGAGCCTTGCAGACCTGTAAAGTGAGGAAAACAAGGAACCTCAGCTGAATGACTTTGAGATGGGTACTTCAAAACGAGAAGAAATGAGAGGTGAAAAAGTTAACTCAGATTTATGTGAGCCATCCAATCTTGACAGCCCTTGGGTAGAAGTGGAGTGTGGATTTGATAGGATTTCTGATGTTTCAAATGTATAGGTGGGAGGTGTGTGGAAGGATGAAGTCTCTTCTGGGCTGAGACCTTCTGGGAGGTAAGTTAGTTACGATTTTAAAAGGTTTAAGGTTCATCTGTAGGGAATTCTTCACTATGAGGCTGGTGAGACATTGGAACAGGTTGCCCAGAGAAGTTATGGCTGCCCCATCCCCAAGAGCTGGCCCATTTGTGTTAAGTGGATGAACTCTGAGACTAAAACATGTGGATACCCTTGGAATGAAGAGGCTTTGACAAGCAGGTATGATTGAGTGAGCTGTTCTGGAGCTATGCATTAAACTGAGAAGCAGTTTTCTGTTACTGTATTAGTGCTTTTCAATTAAATTGCATGAAAAGAGAGCAGAATTTCAGGGTTTAAGGATGAAGTAAAATACAAATTGGTTTTAATATATTAGCAAAAAAAAACCACCGAAAAATTGTTTTACATTAAGGATTTAACCCAGCAAGGATGGAGCTTTTTCTGAGGCAGAATTGGAATGAATTTTGAAATGTTGAAAACTTCACTGAAACAAGTGTTTCAGCTTTGAGGAGAGCTTGAGTGAAGGCTGAAAGGACGTAAGTTTTATTTGACAAGACAAAGATAAACTTGTTGCTAGCAAGTGCAAATATTTAAACAAAAGATGTAGGAAGCACTGATGACCTATAGGAATAGGAGCCTGTGACTTACATATGTCCTGGGAAGCACTGAATTTGAAGAGATTTTTGTGGTGGTGTAAAAAAGCAGCTGAGTGTTCTTTGTTTTGTTGTACTGGGGCACAAACTGGCATGGTGATTTGAAGCAAGTAAGAGATTATCTTTGCTAATGGAATATCATTATTGAAAGGCAGCATTCAGTTCTGGTCTTCACACTTGGGGGGCGGGGGGGGGAGTACAAATGCACCAAGAAAGCTAGGGGGTTCAGCAAATACCTACACCCAGATGTAGTAATTGGTGTATTCAGGCTACCCAAAGAAAGCTTTAGAGGGTGATTTGACTGTGGAATCTCAATGCTAACACCTGCATCTGGTACTGAAGGGATCTTTCCTCTAATAGACTCATCACTTCTCACCAAACTCTTATAACAGAGTGCTGATAGACATGAGCATTTGATTGGACATAAGTGTGATAAATTCCAAAGGAAAATAAGATGCTGACAGTGAGAGCAATTAACTGCTGGAACAGCCTCTCATGAAGAGCAGTGAATCTGTCATGACTGCTTGCCTCTTAATTCACAACTAAGTGGCTTTCTGAAAGGTTTGCTCCAGTTCAACTGCTGCAGTGGAACAGGCCCAGGGTGTCTTAAGAAGGTGGAACTCCTATTGCTATACATGGGAGGTGAACCTCTGTGACCCTTATGGCCAGCACAGGCTTCTCCAGGCTTGGCTCCCACTCATTTTATAGTAGTGTATTCAGACACAAGCCTGTGCTCCTCTTCACGAACACCTTTGGCACAGTTGCTTCCCTGAAACCTGTAAGGATAATCTCACGAAGACACTGATTTAATGCAAATTTATTTATCAGATCCTAGGTCCAATGGAATTCCTGGTGAAAGATGCACCCATTGCACTTTAAAATGTGTATGACACAAGTGGGCTGTAACCCTTGACTGGACCTGAAAGCGTGAACACCAAGCAGCCTGGGTTCCTTATTTGGATTGAAAACTTGGTTTCAGTCAGGAAAAGATAATGCATCCAATCATAGGAGGTCATACTTTTCCAATGATACTTTTCTATTCACTGTGCCTCAGCCTGACATGCTTTGAGGCAAGTTCTTTTTATAAAATTGGAGGGATTTGCTGCATTTTGGATGAATCATGCTTAAGAGAATAAACAGATTTCACTTTCTGAACTTAACCAATAGGTCTTTTCCTGACAGCCAGAGTAGACTACATCCACAAGATGGTTTAAGGAATTCTTGGCTGGGACAAAATGAGCACTAGTGCAACAAGGTGTGAATGGTGGTAAGACCGAGGCATCTGTTTTCAATAGTAACTTGTTAGTACTTCCTTTACTATTTTCGTTCGCATTTTCCCCTCATTTGTCTCCTCTTTCACATTTATTTTGATTTCCTTCTTCTGTTTCTCTTCTTGCATTCCCCTCTATTCTGTCTTGCATGTATCAGCCTTTCTTGCTACAAATCAAACCTATTAGGAGCTCGAAAGGGATTCTTTCCAATGGCCTCTCTTTGTGAACTCTCTGGTTTCATGTTTTTTTTGTTTTGTTTTGTTTTAATCTGCAGTATTCCACGTTATATTGCCATTGATTTAATAGACCACCATGAATTTCACTACCTGTCAAACAACAGCGCAATTATTTTGAATTCTATTGTGGCACAGCTTGACACCTAGTTCTGGATCACTTTACACTTTTCACCCTTGCTTAGAGTGCACTTGACAATTCAGGGTAATATTATGTGTGACTGCAGGATGGCATTTCGTGTCATGGTTTTCATTTGGGGTTTGGGGGATTGAATGATGGACAAAGATTCCCACCTACTTGAATTTGGAAATGACACTTGGAAGGTATTACGGGGTGTTAAAAACTCAAATTCCATTCATCCCTCTCATTGCTCCCAAGTCTGAATAAATAAGATGGGAAGAACACTTGTCTTTACTGATGGACTGAAAACTTCCCAAGCAGGATGTTGAATGTCCTCTCTTGCTGGGCTTTAAGCAAGCTTTAAGCTGGATGCCTGTGCCTGGAGATGCATTCCCCATGCATAGGTAAAAACTGTAATGTACTTTGAGAGCTAAGGCTGGGACTCAGCAGTGTGCAGCAGATTTCTTGAACAAGTAGATTGCAGCTGTATTAAATAAAAGACTGGTTAATTCAAGGTGATTTGACCTTTGAATCCCTTTTTAAAGAACTCTTTCCATCACCTTGCATGGCCAGGATAAATTGTTTTTCAGATGACAGGAACAAGATACGTAGTCTGCATTGTTCTTGGGGCTGTACACATGCAGAAAAGACGCCAACTGTTATGTACCCCATGACTGTATGTAAATGCAGCAACGGGTTCTTTGGTGGAAAGTGTGGACACAGAAGAATTCAATTACTTGATCAAGGTCACAGAATGAGTCTGGGTTGTGCCTGGAACCTGTTCTCCAGTGTCTTAAAGTCTTATTCCAAGCAGTTTCCTCAGGAGGGTTTTCTTCCCATGTTGAACTTGGTCATTCCCACAATGAAATGTTCTCCCCAGGGCCTGAAGCAGATTGAGTTGGATTGTGAGTGGGTACAGAAAACTATGTTGGTAACCATGATTGGTTATGGGAGTAGTAACAGTGTGGCTTTTCCTCCTATGCAGCTCCCTGAGAAGAGAAGCTAAGCAGGAGGAAGCTGTGTTTCTTTTGAGGTTTTGGAACTGAGTGCCCAGAGAAGCTGTGGCTGCCCCATCCCTGGCAGTGTTCAAGGCCAGGTTGGACACAGGGGCTTGGAGCAACCTGCTCTAGTGGAAGGTGTCCCTGCCTGTGGCAGGGGGTTAGAACTGGATGAGCATTAAGGTCCCTTCCAATCCAAACCAGTTTGTGATTGTATGATTCCTCTTTTCCAAGAGAGCTCCTACTTGAGCTAAAGGTGTGATATCAATGTGTGGGGGTGCTCACCCTTCCCCATCTCTGAGATAGGGCTTTGGGAGGGGTTTGTTCCATTGTCCTCTTCAGAGTGATATCCACTATGCACATATGTAATCCACAAATTGCTGCTGACCCCCGGGCATGAGTTGAGAGCTGCCTTGAGCTCACTGAGCGTGAGTGGCAATGCTGGGCTCCTTAAACCTTCCAAGTTCAAGCCAACCTACTCTTGCTTTGAGTGGAAGGAAAAGGCTAAACCCTAAACCCCTGTGACAAGTAATATAAAAATCCATATAGATAGGAGAGAGAATATGCTTCTAGATCTCCTTGGCCTTGCAGAAGAGAAGGCTTATGGCTCCCTTTCAGGAAGCTGGTGGCATGATACAGACATCTTGCTGGACTCCATCACACATGGGCACATGTTTGTCCTGTTGGAGCTTTTTGACTCAAGGTGGTGCAAATTTGACCCAAGGTGCAAATTTATGCAGTCTGCAAGTTTCCAAGGGAAGTAAGATGTACGACTTGGTGGCTCTACAGTGTATATGCCAAGGGACTGTTAGACCAGCCAGAGGTATGTCTGCTTTTTGTGGCATGGGAAGAAGTGGGATTTGACCCAGGTCTCTCTGCCTTCCTTGCAGACACAGAGCTATGATGAAGTTTATAAGGCTAGGGTCGTCCTCCTCCCCCAGCATTGTGAAAAATATGCATTGTGTTCTGTTTTGGAGATCCCAGTCAAACAGAATAATTAGGTGGTAGCACAATTTGTCTGCATCTCTATAAAGCTCAGGAAGCACTCTTTCAGCCCTCAGGTTGTATTTAATCAACATAACTTTCATTAAGCCTAAATGCAGTGCTTCTGAGATGCTAAATATAAAGTGTGCCTGGAAATCAGGGCCATTTTTTGTTTGATTTACATACCACAGCATCATGCAAACTGGGAATGGGATGACAAGGAGCCTGGATTAGAGTCTTCTCCCTGTGGATGCTTCAGATATTTTTTGTCCAGCCATGAGACCATTGCTACATCAACTGGTACAAAGGGTGGCAGGAGGTGTGTTGGAGCTTTTGAGGCCCCATCTGCTGTTACAGACTAAGACATGGTGGGTGAGTCACAGTGCCTGAGATAAGTTCAATGCCAGTGCTATGTGCTGTGACAGTGGCTTTAGCTGCATACCAAGGAGGACTTCTGAGTACTTGCAGAGATGTCTTCTGCAGTACAGGTGCACAGCCATGGAAAAACACATCCTTCCCAGAAAGTAAATTCCCATCTCTGAAATGCTGTTTCCATATGTGGAGCTCTCCCGGGCATCCTATGACACCTCTCTGAGGGCATTTGAACACATCATTTGCCTTCCTTCATACTGGTCCAGTCTCCCCAGTGCTTCTAAAAGAGGATTCTTCCCTTGAGTCCTTTGCATCTGACAATGGGCAGGCAAGCCCTGCTTGTATCTTCTTTATCCCCTTCCTGAACTGCCTTTGCCGGCTGTGGAGTGAGCAACCAGAAAGAAATTCCAGTGACATCCAGGTGCCAAATGCCCAGAATGGGTAGTTGCAGGCCTGCTTAGCCAATTTGTGCCTAAACCACACCAATTTCTGCACTGACTAAACAAAGCTCTAAGCAGCATTACAGCTGCCTGCCATAGACTTCCATGGGCTGAATGATGGGACACCTGCTTCCAGTTGTAATGGATGGGGAGGGTGAGGAGGTGACAATTGTGCCCTGGTCTCTGATCTACAGCTGGGAAGACGTTAATCTTTGGAGATATTCACCACTTGGTGCTTTCCTCTTTGAGTTTCTTGCAGATGATTGGAGCTCCAACATGTCTTCACTGATTTACATGGCTGTGTGCACCAGGGCCTCTGGGCTGCAGGTCACTGAATGGTGTGGCTAGCAGAGACTCTGTTAAAGCCTGGACCAGAGCCATTGAACTCAATGGTGTTAACTTCCAATGTTCACTGCTTCCCACTTTACACATGAATCTAGAGACATCTGGCAGCTGAAAAAGCTGTGGAGAGCCAGAAAAAAAAACCATTTCAGCACTGGGTAATGCTCTCTGCCAGATCCTTTCAGAGGGAGAATAGTTGTGATGCAGATAGTAGCAGAGTTTTTGATAGGGCTGTTGAAATGTGTGTGTGTGGACAATTTTTTTTGCATCTGAAGAACCCCTGTTGTAAAGCTGCCTGGCTCCACTGGGAAACCATGGAGCAGAGAGAGACTGTCTTCCTTATCTTTTATGTATTCACTGCAGACTACATAAAGATGCAAGAGACTTGCTTGTAGTCACAGGGGACTAAGGTATCGTCTTATATGTGGGACTAAGATATAGTTCTCCCTCTGCCTGGGGGAGGCTAGAGATGGAAGGAAACCAAAGCAGCCCTGAGGCTCATCTAAAATATTCAATGGAGTGGCTGACCTCTGGCTTAGTCAGAAGAAGATCTGTACCTGGAGGCAAACAAGCAATGTAAGGTCATCCCTATGTCTCGTGGCTGTCTTCTAGCTGGCTGGAAGGCTTTCCTGGTGAATATCACTGGGAAATGCACTTGTCATTAAATATATTTGTTAGCACATGGATGATTCTGAAACTAAGCTATAATTATTGGTGGAGCTGGCAGTGGTGCCTATAATTAAGGTTGCCAGACATTTCCCATTAAAAGGTTCTGTTTTCCAATGCTATATGCTTGCCAACATGTAACTGTTCGGGCTGAAATTTTCAGTTGCAGGCCTTTGGCTTGGGCTGCTCTTTATGCATATGAATATGTGTATGTATGCGAAAGCATGAGTATAACACTGTTTAACCAGATCCAAGAGTGATACAGGGAAAAGGCGTTATTTTGTAGTTATTTAAGGGAAAAAAAATCCGACACATCATTGAGAAGGTTCATCACTTTCATGGTTTTTTTTTATTTTCACAGGGACTTGAAATTGGGCTTTCTGACATATCTGGGCTCTTTTTTGTTCTCCTTCTAACTCCTCTTCTTGGCTTTGGCCAAGTCAGATGGCTCTGCAAATCTGCTGTCAACATGAGAAGAAAAGGTTTGCCCTGAAGTTTGTCTGGAGCTTGTGCAGCCTGGGGCTTCAGGGAGGAAGCATGGTTTCCTCTTTCCCAGAGCAGGTTAGTAGCCTGTTATGTGGTTTGGCCCTGCAATAACAAGGATGCAGATTGGATTTCCTATACCTTATATGCTGGCTCACATGATAGGGAGGAAGTCACATATGCACTGATCTCATGGGGTTAAGGGCTTTCTGACATGACAGGCAGGGATGAAAGTGGAATACAGAATAGGTCATACAAGGACATAGATGGGGAAAGGGTGACTGTCCATATACAGTGAGGGGTGTAAGTCCTTGGAAGGTCCTACAGCTTCCATTCTGCTCAGCGAGACTGAAGAGTTTGCAGGATCAGGCCATAGCCCAATGTGCCACATCTCCCCATCTAAGATCAGAAGCGGGTTGAGGCAAGAATTCTGAGAGTAGGAACTACTCTAGAGAACCATCATCAGAAGTATAATTCTTATCCTGGCTTCAAGGTTTCTGGTTGAAGCTGGGGAAATCTACCTTCTGAGTCTTTTATTTCCCAGAGCACATCAAATCATGTTAAATTTGCTGAGTTGTTTGTGTTTGACTGTAATGTCAAAAATTGTTTCCAGCTAGAATACTTTGTTTAGGTGTTTTGGTTTTTGTTTAGCTCTGCAAGCAAAAACACCTCACTGGAAATAATTGTTTTTGTAGTCAATGGAGGGCTTGAGCACTCTGCAGGCAGTTCAGAAGAACACTGAAGAGCTGATGATTGAAGAACCACTGTTGTGTGCATTGGGTGAAGTGAGGATTGTCTGGAAAAGAACAATTTAAATCAAAGTCAGGACCATCAGGTAAATAAAGAGGGGAGATGAAATAAAGTTTTTTGAGCATCTCTAATTCTTTAGAGCATTAGTTTGTCTAGTCTTCATGTTGTTTATGTATGTTTAATCCTACCTATGCCACTACCTATCTATATGGAGATTTATGCTGGCACATAGTTACAGGATGTTTGGAAGCTTCTTGGTCATATCCTGAAATGGCAGGATATGGTTTCTTTCAATGCATGTGGGCTCGTAGCTCTTTTGACTTCAGTGAAGTTACTGTGATGTAAATCAACCTAAGATCTGCCTAGGTTTGGTTTTTTTTTCTCTAATTACAACAGGGTCTAAAAAAGCAGTTTGATTGACAGTGATTTTTTGCTTTTCCTTTTATATTAATTTATCTGGTCCACTGGCAAATTTAAGTTGTCAGTAAAGATGACAATGGAGATAAATTTCAAACAGCACTGTTTACAGTTCCTATTTCCAGATATTTCAGAAAGAAGTTAATGAATGGAAATGTTGGTGTACATTTGACTGCAATAGGCTGCCCCTTCCAGACACAGCACTACTAGGAGGAAAAAAAAAATATTGAGATTTTTAAGACAACAGTCTTTGTACCTTTCCAGGGCAAGTCTTGCAGCCCTTCTTAGAAAAGATGCTGAGAAAAATCAATTTGCCTTTAATGAGTTAGGATACCAGTCTCAGTCAAGATGCAATAAAACAGGCAATTTGAAGCAGGCTAAAGAAAAATTGCGAAGTGAGTTTATAACTGAATTTGCTAGTCATATTTCCATAATTATTTACAACATTTGATATTGCAATGCATTTGTCTCACTTGTTTTCCTAATTGCACTGATGTCAGCAGTTATTCCTAGCTATTGGAGTCTTGCAAGTAGCCAGTGGCCAGGAACTTCTCCCATTCACCTCCACTTGAAGTACCTTGCCTCTTTCATCTTGAAAAGCAACTTTGCTTTTATACAGGAACCTGTAGAAGTGGGCTGAATGATGTGCAGCTTAAACTGGTACCTCATCTAACTGGCATCTCCTTTAACAGCAAGGCAAGTTATTGAGCTTGCTGCGGTGATGGGGGAAGAAACAGTAAAAGCCAGATCTTATTTCTTGATTACCTTAGTTATTTAAAGAAATTTTTTAATTATGTTTATTACATTGTTTCAGATTTCAACTAGCCAAATTTAAGAATGTATGAACACTGAATTTAGATATTTTCACAGAAACTTCTGGATCACCAATCTGGTGAGTTGCTTATTTGCTAGAAGTTAACTTGGGTAAAAATAGCAGAAATTCAATGTCAGGATGTTAGTAGTCCTTTAAGGGCCAGATGCTCACCTGACAGATTGTGGCTGCTCTGTTTACTTCACAGTCACGATGATGCTTTACATCAGCTGAGGGTTTGGACTTACATTTTGATCTTGCTCATAATGAGATCCAGAGATCTATTACTAGGTGATTTCACCCCCTCTGAGTGACTAACCTATTGGTGTCTGCATCTCAGCTCGTCACTCTGGATTTCTTTTTATAGTTCATGGAAAGGTAGCCAAAATATTCAACAGTGCTTGGAGAATGTCTTATTTCACCAGATGTAGGTCTCATTTAGGATGAGGTGTATCACTCTGACTCCATTGGTATGGTTTACTAGCCTGTAGAGGGATTTATACCAATGGAGAAACTTGTGGTAGCTATATGCATAAAGGCAACCTACTGAGTCATCTGCACTTGAATTAATGGAGAGAGGAGCTGAATAACACGGGTTGCTTTGCCCTGCTGCTGATGTTCTGGTTCACCCCATTTCTTCTTGCAAAGCTACTAGAATCTACCTGTGTTCAGCAAAATACTAGTCTTG
>NW_009936268.1:12674-30174 GCF_000696875.1 Nestor notabilis | reverse complement strand
ACTGGGAGGCATTCAAAGATGTGTGCATTTCTGGTGTGTATTTGCATCTGGTAAGTCCAGATGTCTAGGGCATGCAGAAAAGGTTTGGTTGCTGGTGCAGGCTTGGGGCAGAGAGAGGTTTTGTGGGTGGAAGGGACAAACAGCAATCATTTAGCTTGACCTTCTGCCCTGTGATAATTGGCTGCTAATAATTGTGCCTTACTCCTACCTTTCAGCATTTCACATGTGGATTCTTTTCTGGTGGTTGGATCACAGAAACAAAGTAAGAAAATGGGAAATGGCTCATCTCCTGTCAAGGTCAGTATTGTCTTCATTATAGTATTTTCTAGTCTTTTAAGGGTTAAAAGTTCTGAAGGTACAAATCTTCTTTTCCTCCTCTTAGGAGGTTTTTCCAGATGATTTGGTGCTAGGACACTTTCCCTGAAAACCAGCCTTCTTTCTGCTTGAGCTGCATCCAAAACAAAACTTTGTTCTTTCTTCTTTTGCAAAACCCATTTTTCAAATATTTATAATGTACGTTTCCAGCCTCCTGCAGTCATCACTAAACCAAACTGGATATAGTTTGTTCTTCATGGATCAGTCCTCGGGGCACAAATCATTTTTGTCACTCTTCTCTGAACTCCCTCCAGTTTGTCAATATCTTTCTAAAACCATTGTGCCCGGAGCTGAACACACAGTCAGAGAATGGTTCACCATTCTCTACTGCTGTGAATGAACAAATTGATCTTTTTGTGAGCATATGGGTATTGACCAAGACAATCAACTATAGGGGAAAAAAAGTAAAAAAAAAAAAGGGGGGGGGGGTGTTTACTATACTGATTTGGATGTGGGGAGGTTGCTGGCCTTCATGTCCTGTCCTTGTAGAAACCAGATTACAACAGCAGGTTACTGGTCCATAGTATGCCATTATCATCTGTTCGCCAGGGGGTAGTGATGGGATCATGATTATTATTTCTTCAATTTTTTTTAGTGGATGATGGAACATGAAAGACACTTGACCCTTTTCATAGTTTCAGTTTGTACAGTGAGTAATTCTTCTTGGCTCCAATTACTTTTGACACCAGAGTAAATCTGTCAACAGCAGAAACATCCACAGGAGTCATGGCAGGGCTAGATTTTCAAATGAAGGTGACAAGTGCAAGAGGTCCCTATTGCCTTCAGGATTCTTTCTCATGTGCACAGCAGTTCTGGAAGTGTGGGTTCTATGTCCTTACTAGTGTATGGAAGTAAATCCAGAAATACACAGGCAAGAAGGCGGTGCATTTAATGTCTCCTTCCCACGTCATAGAAATTTGGGGGTTTCTTTTATCTCTTTGCTGTTACTTGGGCACAATTCCTTTTCTCCACTGAGTTTACTTGTGCTGAAAGCATCTACTCACAATGAGATCTTTCATGTATTTTCAGACTTGAGGGCACTGTCTAGCTCTCACTGATGTTAATGAGCACCTTGTCTCTCATGTCACTAGAACATGAGTTTGTGCTTCACTTTGAGTCATCTGCAATCCCAAAAGCAGAAAAATGAGATCTGCAGTGTGTTTCTTGGTCAGTTACATGCAGCTGAAGATAGATTTGAGGATCTTAGCTGAAACTACATCTTGACCACCACTTGACCCAGACCATATGTAGATCTACACTCACATCCTCAGGTTGTGTCAGAGAGTCTCTTGCATCAGCCTGGCTCCCATCTGTATTGAAGACATTTGATTTCCTTTTGATGACGGCATTCAGACCTGGGACCCTCACAGTTCTTTTCTTTGCACAGTACTCTGTAGGTTTCTATCTCTGAAAAACACTTAGTATTTCTGACCTCATGCTGATATTGTGTTATGACAGGATGTTCTTTGTGTCAACTGCAGCAATTTCATATCTCTAATCCCAGTAAGTTTTTATGCTCAGCCTGGCTTGATATTTTCTTTGGCCATCCATGTAGAATTACTTTCCCCAAACTGTTGTCAACTTGGGTCATTTTGTGTTACTTGTTTGAACTTGTCAAATTTCATTTCAGGCATGGGTAACACTTGACTCATATTTACTTCAAACTCCTCTTCCTGCAGTTCATTGCTTTCATTATTTATAGGTGTTCTTGAAAGCATATCTGCTAAGCTCCTTACTGGGCCTGTATTTCACATTTAATGAGTACTTTTGCAATTTCATTACATTTTTCTGAAGTCCAGGTGGCTCACTGTACAATGGATTTTGCTCTATGGCTCCTAGTGCTTTATGGTCTCTTTCTACCTTGATTGAATTCTTCCCATAAACATATTCATGAAAATACTTGTGATCTAAAACAATTGCCCGTATTCCATTTTAAGAGTGCAAGTATAGCTTTTGGTATGTTTTAGCCAGTGGCTCAGGCATAATCTTGCAAGACAGTCATGACCAAAATGACCTTGCATCAGCTTGGGTTATAAGCTCCCTGTTAGCCTGAGAATATTCCAGTGTTGGTGCTTCTCTGGCAGTCTCTCTTTACACCTAACCTTATTCTATTTTCAGTTATCCTTGAGTTGTTCTGAACTACCTGCAAGGAACATTCAGTAGTGCTCCTTCATGGTGGGGAAAAAAAGATATTAGTTTATCTGGACCTTTTCTCAAGGAGAGATCATTATGTTCAGCATCTGTACCAGGCCTTGCACAAGGGGTCTTGGTCAGACAGTAACCTTCTGTCATTGCACCAATACCAATACTATTAGCAGGAAAACCGGTACTAATGTTCTTGTGAATTCCTAAGAAGCTTCCTGGTAGAGGTTTTCAAAGATGGTCCAAGCTTTTCTCTGAGCCTGCAAGCTCCATTGCTATTGCATCCTTCTGCCTGCCTTAATTCATTTGCCCTCATGTGGCTAACAGCAGAAGTGTTACTGAAGAACATGAGCATTGTAGTGTTCTCAATGCTCATGGTCACCCTAAACATCAGATCATCGGCTGGTATGTCTATCTTATCTTAATCCTCTGGGATGTGGACATGGTACATTAGTGCTGAGACTACCCAAAAGAGATGTTTGCTTGCACCTCCTAGAAGAATTACTGAGCAAAAGTTCATGTCTTTTCCATCAACCTTACACAGCTTCCTAATATGAAAATCTTCTTGAATTTGGAAGTCTAGAACTGTACACTTCATTCATGCCTGCAGGCTTCCTTTCTTCAAATCCTTATTTTGCGTGCTTTAATGATCAGGTTGGTTAGTTTTCTATGCACTTGGTATGTCTCTTTCTGTCATCCACTCAGATTCAGTTGTTATGTCTTTCAATGACAGTGTGACTTCATATAGTGCATAATTTTTACAGAAGTATAGCAGTAGTTTTCAATGTTATGACCAGTGGCATGACTTGGCTCCCTCTCTCTCAACCAAATGTGTTGAGAAAGCATATTTCTCAGAGTCTTCCTTGGCTGGTCCACCATGTTGGTCTCTGTATGTCCATTCATCCATTTCTACACAAATTAATCAGTCTGTAGCAGTTTTATTGGTCTGTGGAGCAAAGTGTTTCATGCTCTCTGCAGAATCCAAGAGGAGTCAAATACTTTTATACCTGATTTAATTCCAAGGTGAGAAGATGTTCCACATGGAGGATCTCTTGGAGTTGTAGAGGTGACTTGCACTGGGTCTTGCACAAACTCTGCCTACAAGTTTCATGGATGCACCCAAGGATGGACAGGAGAAAGGAAGGGTCTGCATGACTGAAGCAGGTGGATCTATCAGTTGACCTTAGAGCAGAGGGAAATTGCCTAAAGGGCTGGGAGGTCACATGAGGTCTCTGGATATTCTGGAGCCTGGGTTAGCACCAGAACACAACTAGAGCCTCTGATCTGCTCTGAAGCTGGATAAATTCTGCATTTGGGCTCATGCAGCCAGTTTTTTCCATGCCAAATGGATTAACTTGTTCTGCTATTCCTTTTTCCTGTCACCCTATAAGCAAGAAATACCTTCCCAGGTCTTCCATCCTCAAATTCTGTGGCATCCTCCTATGCCAAGCCCCCTCAAGGGGAAAAGCAGAACCACCAAAACAAAGGTAAAACATTTCAGTGGAAGATTTCTCCAGCAGGCAGCCTCCTCCCCCAAAAGCAGGATGCACCAAATAATGGAGTGAGCAAACATTAAAAAAACAGAAGTCCTTATGTGTATCACGAGTATTTAAAATGGCTGGGAAATTCTTACTTTTTGGGGAGTGACCAGTTCATTGCTTTGCTAAGTATCTTTCTAAGCCACCTCTTGTCAGAAGAAGAGAATAAATGAAAAGAGAGAGAGAGAGAAAAAGACCTTTGCATAGCTTGAGCCTTTGTGCCGTGCATTCAGACTGATTTGTACCCTTTGTAGTCTTAATTATTTGTGAGAGCAGGATAACAGGAGTACCAAGCTCACCCATTATTTCCTGCATAAAAAAAGGCACACAGAAGCCGCTGATCGGTTTTGAATTAGCAAACATGATACTAAAAAAAAAAAAAAAAACCAGGAGGAAGGGGAGGGAGAGAGAGTGCATAAAAAAATTCATTAATATCATCAGGGATTAGGAGGCTGATTAAAGTGTAGCTGTTAGCGTATGCAAATGAGCGATAGGCATTTATCAGAGGCTGTGCAAGCTGTCTCAGAGCTGTAAAGCCCACGTATGTTTTTCAGCTGATTAAAACAGTTTTAAGTTCTGGAGGATTTTTTTCCTTTTTTTTTTTTTTTTTTTTTTTTTGAGAGTAAAAAAAAAAAGGGGGGAAAAAAGCCACCATCATCTATCCTTTTTCCTTTTGGCTAAATTCCTCTAAGTGCACTCCAACCATTTCCACTTGAATGCACTCACTCTCTCTCTTTCTCTTTTGGGTAATGAGAGTTTGGGAAGGAAATGAATGCAAACTAAGCATGAGGCTTGCAACAGCTTTCTTGGCTTCCCTATGAACTTCCAGAGCAAGGCTGTCGGAGCCTGCATCCCAGCAGCATCTCTGAAACATGCACATGCTGCCATGCTGCAACCTGGCCAGGCTCAGGCTCTGGGGAGAAGAAACAGGCTGGTGGCTCTTCATCAGCTTCCTCATGCTTTGCAGCCACACTTTGAGCCCTGCCTCACTCTGTTCATGCTTGAGAGGTATGGGAGACTCCATCCAAACTGCCTGGGGAGCTGGGCTTGCTCTCTGTTACAAAGCTGGTGTATGGCTTAGCTTGCAAGAGGAACATGTAAAACACAGCACAAGAGTAATGAAAGAGAGGGCTGAAGCTAGTTCATGCAAACAAAATCGGACTTTTTTTATGCATCCCACAGCCCTCTGGATTTGGTTGTCCTGAACAAGATTTGATGCAACAGGGCTGGCTTTGTTCTGTGGTCCCTGAATGAAACCCCCTAAAGGGATTTTTCAGGAAACTAGTGGCTAAATGTAACACTTTCCAGAAGGGTCATTTAACACAGATACCTAAATCTGTGCTCTCTTCTGCAAATTTGGTTCAGTTAGTCTACATCTCCAGCATCTCCAAGGAGGAGCCAGTAGTAACACACTTTTAAATGTCTCTGTTATTGCTACTATCAGGAAGAATGAATACACAACATTCAAGTTTGGCTTCCTTGGGGTATGGTCTCTTGTCCAAAATCTAAGTATTCTTTTTCTTTTTTTGTTAGATAATTCCTTAAGGCTCTGGGTAGTTCAGGACTATGGTTGCTCCTTTATGTGTGGCTCATTTGGGAAGGGAATTTCACAGCATTGTGAGGCAACAAAAGTGTTTTTGGCAGACTGCTTTTGAAGTGAAGTAACTGGTTGAGGGGAGTGTACTATTGGAGGAAATTCTGGAAGTGTCCTAGATCTGGGAAAATCATGAAAGAAGTGGTTAGTGATTATGTGGCTCATCACATTAATCTAATATTTATCACATGGATCTTCACCTTATCACATATGTGGAGTATGCATGATGGTAAAGCATCACTTGGAAGAGCTGTCTTAGTGAACAGATTGCCAGCTTTTTCATTACAAACCAACAATGGTATTTAAAGTGGTTATAACTTTGCTGTAAAATTTTGTTCTGTTGAAACTTGGCAAATGAGGTCCATGCCCAACAGCAATGTTTTGTTGTTGTTGTTTTTGCGTGTTTGGAAGTAAATCAGCTTGGCTATTTATGTTTTAAAAGATTACTTCTTTTGAGTCCCAGTGTCTCATTTCTCAGGCTGGCAAAAGCTCTCAGTGCTGCAGGGAGAATTTATCCAAAGTCAAGGAAGGGCTTTGTGCCTGTCATTAAACAGCGACCTCTTTGAATAGCTGTGGAAGCACTTCTGCAGGTCCTGGACTGTATCCCATCCCATAGTCCCCCTGCAGAACTCATTGCTATTTCATACCACTCATTGCCAGCCCATCCAAGACCAGGAAGAAATATTGTGTCTGTGTGGAAAATAGTAAAACAGGAGAACAGGGCCAGCTTTGGAAATAGCTTGTGAGTGACTCAGTAAACCACAGCAATGGTAACACAGTTGTGCTCAGCAGAACATTTATAATACAAACAGTAGTATGTTCTTGTGGGTGCAGCTGGGATGAACACAGAGCTGAGCAGCAGGGTTACTAGGATGTACAATTGTATGGTGGGATAGGCACAGTTATACTGAGCTCTAAACTAGTCACAGGGTGCTGCTGAGAATGGCTGCCCAGAAAGACTAAGCTTGGTACCAGCAGATAGGTCATAATAGTGTCCAAAAGCAGGACTAAGAAATTGAAAAATAAAAGATAAACCAGTTAGCATGAAGGAAAATGAGGCATTTCCAAACAGAAGCCTTTAAGGATACAAAACCAGTAGTCAGATAGGTGGCTAAGGTATCCTTCAGGGATGGATGGATAAAGATCCACTATTGTTCAGAAGTGGACTTCAAGGTTGGAAGAAGTGACTGATACTCAGTGTTAGTAGAAAATAAGATGCCGGTTCACAACTGTTCTGTGTCATTATTCGACTTTGCAGGTGTCCCATGGTTAAATAGAACAATTGGCTCTGTCATCGCTGACTTTCAGAAGTCACAGCAGAACAGGGGAACTGGACACCATCCTAGTGAAATGATGTTGGGATCTGCAAGAGCAAGGTAATGCCAGTGGAGGGCAGGAAGGCTGGTGTCTTGTAGCTATGCTGGTCCCCAGCTTCAGTGCCAAGCTCTGGCACTGGAGAAGGCTCACTGATCTATTCATTCTCTTCTGACCAAGTCTTCCTGACTCAGCAAACCACTAACTAATTTTGCAGATCCTATGTATAACCATTTTTATGCACAGAAGCCTTCCAAAACATTTCCAAGACATTGTTACCCTTCTCTGTATCTTTTCCAGATCTTATATGGGACCTTGTGAAATGTGAGCAGATCTGCACCATCACTCAATGCAGGACTGGTAAAGATCACTGCAATGTTCTCTATTTTATTCTGTATTCCTTTTCTGATAACAAAAAGGAGCAAAAATCTATGACTTGTTTGGGGTTTTTTTTGTATTTTTTTCTTTTTTGAAAACATAAGTAGAAATGAAAGTGACATTGCCATTGCTGAGTGTGTGCTCTTACTCTGAAGCCAGTGTGAAGTTCAGGTTGTGCCACATCCCAAAAAGAAACAGGGAAACACAAAGGATTAGAGGCAGGCAATACAAATACTTCCAAGTGTGGCTAGAGTGACAATATTGTCTGTTTCTTCCCAGGAGAGAATGAATAAAAAATGAAATTACTCTAATAAACTGCATAAAGAAGGTCAAGCAGGCAATCAAATTTATTTTTTAGACAGTTAAAACAGTGCCTTATTCAAAGGGACACTGAGTAAACTTGAAAGGCAACAGAACTGAAACTGATAAAAAGACACTTTAGTGAGCAATTCATACATAGCTTAGGGAATTCATTGTCCCAAGATACTGCTGCAACCAAGTTCTCCAGTTATGTTACCCAGAAAAGAGCACTACAAAAGATATAAACCCCCACGTTCCAGGACTTAAGGAAGTTTATTCCACAGCAGCCTGTCCTGGGTTCCTCTGCATTTCCTTCTGGCATCTGTGGGGGTATGGTGACACTGGTACTGGAGACTTGGTTGTGTTCTGAGTAGGCCCAATTGTTATATCCTGGCATCTGGAGATGTCCATGTTGTAGCTGGCCCTAGGTGTCTGTGTGCTGACTGAAGCAGGCAAAATAGCATGGAAACAGTACATAACTGGGGTCTTTTCTCAGGCTTAGGCATGAGAAAACAAACACTCTAATTATGGCAGTTGATAACTCTTTAGTCTTTCACCCTTGTGATATTTTTTGGGTGTGTACCTACATGGAGTTTTCAGGTGAAAAACCATACACAAATAGCTGGATTTACAGTTGTCTGCAAATATAAAATGTCACCTCCCCCAACCTACAGCTATGACATTTCTGTAACTTTGCTTGCAAAAGAAGTTCTTGCCATACTTCTTTTGCTTGAAAGTTATAAGCACCCCCCCTTTATTCTTTTTTTTTCTTTTTTTTTTTCTTTTTGTTTTGTTTTTAAATAACAGCAATTAAGCTATTTTGAAATGTGTGGTTTTGGTGTAGCCATTTCATAGAGCAAGGTAAGCCAGCCAGTTGAAGCTGAGTTTGTCCACGTGCTGAGGATGATGCCTGAATTTCAGAAGAGCTCTGGGGCAAATTTGCTTCTGCTGATGTCCTTGACAAGGCAGTATGGAGATATGAGCAGCTGCTGAGGCAGGACAGAAGAGCTGTACGAGAAGAAATACAGCTCAACTTCTAAGCATTTTTGGAGCTCTCCAAAGGCTGGCTGCAGTCTCATGGAACTGGCAGATGAAATTGGAGTCCAAGATGTATTGCAGTAATTCTGCCAAGGAAGTGCTAACAACAGGAAACACAATGCAAATATAATCGAGGTCATCAGCCCCTTTCCTTGCATAAGTACTTAAATATGTGCTTGTATTGCAGTTACTTAACTGTAATTGCTCAGGGCAAATGCGAGATCAGGTCTTTACGGTCAGTGAGCATTCTTCCTTCAGGTGATGTATTGGTTTCTGACCCTCCTTGGGCACGCCCTGTAAATATTTACACACCTCCAGTCAACGGGTTTGTGTGTTTATTCAAAGAGATGACAATTAATAACAGGGGAAGGAGTTTTCAAAGCTGCTTGCAAGTGTAGTGTTACCTCTATAATTGGTATAGGGGACAATGATAAATGCAGGTCAGGAGGGGTTGGCACTTTTGGAGGGATCTGAAGAAACTTTTTTCTTTGCTTTAGATGGGGAAAACCTACTTTGAGCATCCACTGAGTGATGTTAGAATTGCCATTCTTGAAACAGCACAGATTACTCACTGATATCACTAAACTTTCTCTTACAACCCTGCCAGATGGCCTGCTTGATCCTTCCAAACCTCATAGCTATTTTCAGCCCCTTGCAGCTGGATGGCCATCTGTGGCACTGATAGAGTTAATAAGGATGAACTAATAGTTTTTACAGCTAACTGTGGTGCAATGGGGCAACAGAGATGCTAAAGAATATTTACTAAAAGGCAGAACACTTGTTAAAAAAGCCCAAATATCCAAGCATACATAATTACCACAGCATATCATGCTTTCATTTTGCAGCTTTTTTGATAACTTCTGGCACAGCTCTCTGGCAGGGAGAGCGTGGGTTAGTGAACAAGCCATCCGTGCATCCTTTCCCATCCTTGATGTGCCAAAGAATTGGATACAGCCCCAGCTGAAGCTTTATTCTTAGTTTAATGTGCAGATGCAACTGGCATACTTATGTTTTTGCTGAATGCCTTGTATCATCCAGACCAGGTTAGAGGGATCAGATACTGAAGGACAAGGTGAAGAGACTTGAAGGTCACTTCTTTGGAGTATGTTATGTTAGTGTGAACTGTGTTACGCACCTTCCGCCTTCCCTGCATGTGCCTTGTTGGGTACAGTTGCTCACACGCGGGGATTGTCTCTCACCTTTGATACTGGAAGAAAACAATGCCTAGAACAGGTAAGACACAGACTTTTCAAACTCGGTGTGATGCATCTCAGCCTAAATGCATGCTGGCCTGCTCTGACTATTGCTAAATTCTTGTGCTCATTCATTTCCCTTGTTGAGGGACATCCATGTCTTCTTCCCACAATTTCTAGGCTCCTGAGAGATTCAGCTGGGTTTACCCTAGTGCAGCTAAGGAAATATTATGGCCCAGCCTAAATATCTGCATGGATCTGGGGCTTGACCATGGTGCACAAAGGGAACACCCAGCTGTGGCATCTGTCTCCAGCACACCCATTTCTCGCTGTTTTTCACCTCTTTTTTTGCATGGGGAGATGCTTGAAGCAAGGTTGCAGGTGGCAGCATGTTACCATGGGGCTGCCAGGAAGTTGGGCACTGGGTACTGTGCCAGAAAGCTGTGGATGGTCCCAGGTCACTCAGGAGCACTGCAGAAGTGCATCACTAGGCTATGTGGTGGTATGGACATGGATGGGGGTTTGAATGGGATGTTCTCTGCCTCTCAGCTTTAGTTGATGCCATAGGGAGATCAGCTGGGTTGTGGCTGCCGAGTGTCTGGTGTTAAAGATCAGGTTTCTGTAACATGGTAGAGGTCATTTCATCTTGTTTGGAGATGTGTGTCTGGCTTTTAGATTGTATAAGTGCAAAGTAAAGCTCCTGACCCTTCCATGAGGGTTTTCTGCTCTCACAGAGGCTGCCTTCAGCAATTCTTTCAGCAACACAGTTGCTTGAAGAGTTTATTTCAGAAATAGGAAGATGGTCATTAGAATTTGCAAGAACTGCTCCCATTGCTACCTTGGTGGAGGGGCTAAGGGTTGCAGAGGCACACATAACAAGACCTCCTAAATCATTATCTTGCACCTTTGTCAATACCCACAGGTCCATGGTAGGGGACACAGACACTTCAGGGGGGTAATTGCCACTTATGTGGATGTTGAAACAGCTTGGGAGCAGAGACAAGCTTTACCTTTTCTTACAGGTGGGCAGCACAGTCCCAGGGAGATAAAGGGCGCTGTTTGATGCCAGCTTTTAGGCAAAAGCACGCACTAAGCTCAGACAGCTTTTGCACTTTCTCCAACACTCTCTCACTGGAAATGCCTCTTTCAGCTAATATACGTTGCAGATAGTTTAGCTCTAGTTTTGCTGTATGGCCTTTTACAAATTCAATTACAAACCCTCTTTTCTTACCGCAGTTGGAATTGTTCTCAGCCTAATATCATATTTGTCAGGGTTTTGTTTTGTTCTCCTTGCAGCCCAAGATGTCCTTGTTCTAAGTCGTAGCATCTTCTCTGCCTCATGGCCCTGCTACCTTTGCGTGGAACACTTCTGCTGCTCTAAAGATACCAAAAGGTTTTAATTACAATTAATCCAAGTAATTTCTACAGTTTCTAGCTGCAAATAAACAGCCTGTTTTGGATAATGAAGGTAATGGTTTGCATTTCAACTCTACTTCTAACCTCTGATTTTTGCTTGTAATATTTTATGTGGTTAAATCAATTTTTTCTGCCATTGAATGTAGTCTTTCTTTTTTAAAACTCAGTTGTAAAGCATGTGTTTCATCATATCCTTGTTACCCTAGGACATGCCTGATGTAGTTAAACTAGGCTGTAGTCATGCTCTTTTTTCAGAGGAGGCTGGAATTGATTGGAGAAATTATTGTTGTTGCCTCCAATTGCTGTCAAAGAAAGCAAATGTTATCAGTTTATTAAAAGCCAGGTGAAAACAAGAGATGTCAAGAGATAACTGTTTAAGACAGCAAAGTCAGATGCATTTTGTGACCTAGTGTATGAGCTGCATGCACTGAGACAGTGCAGTAGTGTGATATGTAATATTACAAATTAATATTTGTAATTACAGTAGTTGTAATTTTTGTGTACTGAAATTGGGTGGGCAGGAGGAGACTCTGGGGCTGCCTGAGCTGTCTGTGACTGTCAGCAGCAACTAGCATGGGTCCTCTCTCTCCGAAGAAGGTGATGGGAGATGCCCCTGGGCCAGAGAGGTCTGCTAGCTTTCTTCTTGTGAAAGCTTAACCCATGTTCTCTGGGCAAAGGCAAAATTTCCAGTTCCCACAGGCACGTGGCTATACGCAAAACAGCGAGAAGCTTATGAAAAGGGATCTCTTGACAGCATGGGGAGTGTCTTTCAGATGTGGATGTATTCTCAGAAGATACAGTGTGGCTTACCGTATTGTGTGCTTGGTTCAGGACACATTTGTTCTGGAGTTACAACCCTTCTGTATGGCCATAGTTACCTCCAGGCTATAAGTAGGCTATGTCCACTGGCTGGCTGCTGAGCCTTATGCTGTTAAACATACACTTTATTTCTAGAGTCGCTCTAAATGTGCTTTACTAGGGCAAAGTGACTTTTCTATGTTGGGAAATAACTGTGATTATTTTAATTATAAGAAATACAATGTGTATCATCAGTACAAACTGACTTAAGCCAGCCAAGGAGTTATCATTATAGAGTATTTTCATTTAGGTCACTTAAAACCTTGATTAATTAAATAGTACTATGTGATTTCTTTCTAAAATTTAATCCACAGTCCAGATTCTTGATTAAAATATACACAATTTCAATCAGGTCCTCACAGTGATCACACCGTGGTTTTAAAAGCAGAGTCCTCAGATGTCACTGCTGTTGCCTTGAATTGTTCTTCATTGCGTGTTGCTAAAATTGCCCTTTGAACCCTGCCACAAGCATTACTGCAGTACCCTGCACCAATTTCAAAACATCTGTTTTTATTGTTCCACTGTGCTGCTACATGCTCCTGTTTGGCTTTGTTTTGTACATGGGCAAAGTCACAAATACAGCCTGGAAAGAGAAGGGAGAAGGGGATACTGTTCATCCAGTTTGGGGGTCACATATGAATTTAAGCCCTGGGTGGCATTATATTAATTTGAGTATTTCTGAGTTGCTGGTAGATGGCATCTTCTGCTGTAATTTCATTAGATTTGTGTCTCTGCAGAACCTTTAGCTCTATAATGCTTGACCACAAATTGCTTCTGTTCATCTTTGGTAACCTTCAGTAGCTTCTTGGCCAGGTCCTAGCTGCGGTAGTGAAGACAGCTGCTGGCTGCTCTGTGAAATGCAGCTCCCCAGTCCCTTCATGATTCCCAAGTATGATGCTTGTTAGTGGCCCTTTTCCCATGGAGATGACAGGGAGCAGGCTGCTACTGCATGGCTTCACTTATAAAGCATCAGTGTTCCCTTTGAGCTGCCCAGGCAGTGGCAGTACTAATAGAGAGGAGCAGGGCTGTGTCCACACAACACAATATGCAGTGGAAAGCTGCACATGCCTTTTGGAAGCAATCCTAACAGAAAAAGGGAAGAAGAGAAATAGGGAATTTCTAAACACATTTTTACAATTAAAATGCCAAATTCAGAGCCCATATGAGCAATAAAGTATTGCATGTGTGTATCACTTTAAAGACCTGCCTAACTCCCTTTTCCACAACAGAACCATTAACTCCTTTTTTTTTTTTTTTTTAAAGCCAATAATCAATGAGTGCCTAATTTGTTACACTGACATTTTTGCTGGTTTCATCTGAATGATTTAATTAACAGCAAAATGTTTCCTTTCCAGATGTGAGAGTGGAGGGGGGGTCTCAGTAGTCAGATAAGTTTTGACCTTTGTTGAGAAAACATTTAAATGAGGTTAAGCCTCAGAATCTTGTTGATTGAAGATCTGGTGTCTGCTCTGACAGATCAGATGGGCCTGGGAATGCATTACCTGTGGCTTCCAGAGGATGTCTAGGCAGTGCCTTGGCTCGGTGGTCTTGGCAGGGCAACTGGGAAGTGGCCAAAATGGGGAGTGGAGGGTGTAAAAATAAAGCAAACTCCACCCTGCATCCTTTTCCCTGACTCCGAGGCATCACTCTGTCTTAATCTGTAGAGTGGCAACTTGTCCAGGAGTCCCTGGGACCTGCACTCTGCTAATTGAAGTGCATTTGGATCAAGGCTTTCTCAGAGTGAAGTGCAGCTTTTCTTTATGAAGTATCATCTCTAATGCACCTCGTGTGAGCTAGGGACACAGTGAAAAGAAGAGAACAGAAATATTATCAAGGTACACCTAGAGGTATAGCACTTGCTTTAATTGCTTCTGGAGCTCTTCACCTGGGCCTCATCAATAGGGCTAATTCTTGAAGGAATGAGAACATAGGCAAGTGCAGAAGTGTGCTCAATTTATTTCCCACAAGAGATGGCTGAGTTGTTTTCCCTTTGTTATGAAGATTGATAAGAGCAATTGGATAAAGCCTGGGCTGCTACTTAACCACCCTTTGATCCTCCTGTAGTTGGGTGGAGGCTAGCTGCCAAGCTGAGATGCTAGGGTGCACTGTGGCAACACCCAGGAGGGAAACAGGGACCTGCGGCTTTTTCTTTCTGATGATGTGGCAGCACTTGAAGATTTAACCAATAGGTGCAGTTTAGATGGATTAATGCAAGATAATTTTAGATTATGGAAAACTTGCAGTGCAAAAGGGGGACAAAGGAAATGTTTTATAGTTGGGGATGGGAGTGTGCAAAGAGATCTGCTAACATATCACAAGGAGTCAAAGCAAAATTGAGGAGCATGTGCAGGTATCCCCTGTTGCTGTGGGTCAGCCTCCTTCTCATTTATCACACCATTTACATGGACCCAAGGGACAGAAACTCTCAGATCAGTAAAATAACCAAAGATGCCTCTTTGGGCATCTTCAGACGCCTGCCTGCTCACTGTGGACTACCCTGCAAGCACTACAGTGCTCCTCAACCAAGTCCAGGCTCAGCTTGCATCTAGCAAGCCTGGGTGCCTTCAACTCCAAGCCATCTCCTTAGGCATGTTCCTAGTGCCAGCCTTCCTGTGGGTCCCTCACTTAGGGGCCCATCATGGGTCTGAGGATCCATCCTAGCCCAAATGTGTCCTGGGGTAAAGGTTGGACTTGATGATCTTAAAGGTCTTTTCCAACTGAGTTGATTCTATGGCCACATTGACCTCTTAGCTGGATCATTTTCAAAGGCAGATATCTGGAGCACAGCAACTACAATGCCTGTGGGACTACACATTCAGTTTGTCTCTTCTGTGGCAGATCCCGGCTCTTCCTTGTAGTATACTCTTCTTTATACTTTCCTTAAGTCCTAACTAGACAGTGCAACCTCAGTAAAAATTTGCAATGTTATCCCTGAGAAAAAATAAGCAGTATCTTATCTGCATTTTGCCATGGTTTTGGGTAAACGAGTTTGAAAACAGTTAGAGTAGCAAAGCCAATTGATTGTGTCCACCACAGGTGAGAGAAAGTGACTCAAGTGATGCTTTGCACCTTGACCCTTGTCCTGATAATTAACAGGTATGCAACTCAATCCATCGTCTCTCCTCACATCTGTTGTACAATGATCACATGCCTGTGCTTGTTATTGTAGAACTGTGTGGACAAGTTTGATTTTCGGATTTTAAATGACCCTGTTAAAGATAATTTATTCAGCGGAATGCAATAGCTGCCATCTGCAGCATGCTCAGCTGTGAAGGCAGCCTGAAGTGCAGGACTCTGCTGATAGTGCATCACAATGTCCATGGCAAAAGTAATTCCAGCTGTGGCCAGGGAGGAAACACAGACCTGGATTTCTTTCTAAACCCCTTCAGCCAACATCTCCTCTATGCGAAACCCACAGCTGCTGGCTGATGGTTTGTCCTGCCTCAGCAGCAATGTCCTCAGGAGGCTGCGTCCCCACTTGGCATGTCTTGGTGCCACCCAATAGGCTGTGAGTAGGACCATGTGCAATGAATAGGTCACTCCACCAGAAACGTCACGGGCTGTGGTCTCCGCAGTGCTGGCTGGATGGCACAACTTCTCCATCACTGTCCTTTGGGTTTATCCATGTGCCCATGGATGAGCACCACCAGGAAAGCTTTTTGGTTGTGGTTTTTTTTCTTAATGACTTCATCCTCATCTTCTACCAGCATTCTGCTGTGACTACTTTTCCTTTTAAGTGTCTTACATTGGTATATAGCTATTTATAGTGCCATTTTCTGCTTTCCCAACAGTGTAAATCAAGATTAATTCCACAAAAGTTTATGAAGTGAAGGTGTAAAACAGACTGATAAGAGATTCAGGCCATTATCGTTGGGTTTGTTCACTTGTTTGTTTGAAATTATGTGTGTTGCTATGGAATGATAAAACTCAGAGATTCGAAGGCAGGTTCACTGCAAAATACAATTCAGAAGGGTTTTGACTTCTCATAATACAGCAAAACAAACACAGCGGTTAATATTTTATTGTGGAGCAGTCTTACAGACTTACAGAGTTTGGAGAAGGGAAAGGAAATAAATGAAGCAGAGGAGGAGGGGGAGAATGGAAGTTTCACTACCCACTTTTGAAGGCAGCAATGGCAAAACCAGGGTGCTATCATAAAATTTTGCTGATTTCCCCAGCACCTCCTTTAAGCAATTGCAGTGCCAACACTTTGGTTCCTTGAATGCAGAGATACTTCTCCTGAGGAACTCCAAGCTGTTGACTGGGTTTGCTCTTGCACAAGTAAGTTTATAAATTGAAATAGTAGGATTCAGTGTTCTGTGACTGTAATAATCTCACTGTTTACATGTATACACTTAATCAGTAATTTATAGTAATTTCAGAGTGACTAATGTACTACTGTCTTTGTTTCTGTTAGAGAATGTCAGGTGCTCTGCAAAGTCAAGGCCAGGAAAAGGCAGATTTTAGGATTGCTTGTGGCTTCTCGTGTGTATGATCACGACAGAGTGTTTAGTTACATGACTGTAGTGTTTTTTCTCCTTGGCTGGGTAGAAAGTAGGTGGTACCTGGGTATCAACATGATATTTTGGTATTTCCTTCTTCCTTCAGTGTGTGGTTCCAGGACATTTCCACCTGGATGTCAGATGGACTGCTGACAGATGTTGACTTTGGTGCTTGTATCTATGGTGAGTCCCTTTTCTTTCAATATACAGGGGATGCAGAGCAGCAGTGGTCTTTCTGGTATGCATCTAACTCATGTGCAAGGTGCCCTCCGGGGTCTGCACACCCATAAATACTCTTGGTTCCTAATGCCCTGGGATTGGATCCATGTTATCACCAACCACAGGATCGAGCCATGCTTTAAAAACTTCAAATGGCTTTACATGGAGAACCTTTGGTGGGTCGTTCTCCACAGGCCCAGCTGGCATCTCTCTCTCCACCAAAGCCACGTCAGTGCTGAGCGCTGGCTGGAGTTCTGCTTATAGATCTGCCCTAAGCAGAGCAAGAAGTTGCAGAGTTGTGCTGGTATCTCTATAGTCTTGGGGTAGATACACAGCCAGAGGATGAATGTCTCTGCTGCAGTCTTTACCTAGCAGAGGGAAAAGGAGCCTTGATTCATGCCAGGCACCAGACCTTTGCAAGAGACACCCAGCATGGTTCAGTCCCAGTGCTCTCCTAAATAACCACCTTCTGCTGGGGGTGGTATTTCACTCTGTGGCACTGAGCACATCCATGCCTTTGTACTGCAGGGACCGATGAGCCTAGCCCAGCCCCATGGGCCATGCAAAGCATCTTTCTTGCACCCAAAAGGGGCTTTTGCATTATTCCACTACCTTCCCCTCCGCCCCCCCCCC
>NW_009936268.1:3032-12654 GCF_000696875.1 Nestor notabilis | reverse complement strand
CCTAGGTAATGTTCTTCCCTTACAAATTTCATCTTGCTGCACTGTGCATCCAAACGATTTGGTGATGGAGCGCACAGGGAAAAAAAATTATAATGCCATTAAAAGTTATCATAAATTTCAGATCAGCATCATTTTTAATCCGATACACAATTTTACTGCCTCTATAAAGTAGGTGATTTGCAGTGGTCTGAGGCGTCTCCTGGCGCATTTTACTTCTTTTTAAATTAAACACACCAACTTTGTGCTGAATTCAGAGTGTGGACATAAAAAAGGGGGTAAAAAGGAGAGGGAAGGGACATCAGATGGGAATTGCAATTGAATCTTTATATATGCCATCTTGGTACTGTGGTACTAAATATAGTGCCAGGTAAATAGATGTGCTGAAATATTCAGAATAAAAAACAAATGTTCCAATAGCAGAGAAACTGAGCATGGAAAATGTTTCCCTTGCTGCTGTGCTTTAGAGGCTAAAATGCTGTTGTTTAAAACACTCAATGCTGGAAGATCTTGTGTATCTCATGCATTAAATTATACACTGTGCACAAACATGTATTTTATATTGTATATTACATGGTTTCTAACCTGCACCCCCCCCATTGGAATGAGCAGTAAACTCAGAATATCCAATTAATATAAATATGACATGATGCCATTTTCTGATATGAAATTTTTAAGACTGGAAATGTAAGCAGACAACATTTCATGGGGAAATATTTGAAATTAAGATCAGAGATGGGGTAATTATGCACTGGTGATGAACGCTTCACCCGCTTGTAGGCCCATAGATGTTACAGCCTGACAAAACCACACAGACCGCCTAATGGCGTGGTCCCTATCACCACTGTTCTGCCCAGACACCCTCAGTGAGGGGGGAGCAGTAGTTTTCAGCTGATCTCATGCATATTTCTCCTGTAAATTCAAGGTCTCAAAGAGATGAAGAATTAACTGGTGGCTTTGGTAAGCTATTCACTGCCTTCAAAAAAGCAAAATATTTCCCCAAGGTAATTCTGAAATGGTTTGTTTCTGTTGTGACTTATTTAGTTTTCCTAAAATTACAGAAGTCCAATTTTTAATTCTTTTTTTTTTTTTCCCCACAATTCATCATGGTCATATTGGCAGTTAAAGAAGATTCTTGAGGTTCTGCAGGGCCATGAGGTCAAAAATGTAACCTAGAGAAAGAGCATGTACAGTTGCAACCGCTTTGTCTCCTAGAGTGAGAGGTTTTGATTTGAATAAATTAAGTTTTGCCAGTGATAGCAAGAAGCCAAAGTAGCCCCATTTCAGTGAGACCTTCCCCCAGCAGCTCTTGTTTTCACTGGGGTGACCAGTGCAAGAATTTTTCCTGTGGTTTGGATTAATTGGGTGTCAAATGAGTGAATGGAGCGAGCCAGCCCTCCTGCCTTGACACAACCTCATTTCCCAGCTCTTTGCTTGTGCTTGTTTTGAGCTGGGGCAATTTCTTTCCTGGCTGTGGGCTCTGTTGGCAGCTCCTGATCTCCTTCATACTTCCATGCATGGGTTTGATCTTTCAGCATCATTTTTCCTTCCTCCCTTCAGTTGCATGCAGTGCAGCAAGCTGCTTTTTCCCAAAACTACTCTGCCTTCAAGTGCTTTCCTATCAGACACAACACTGCAACAGGCCCAAGGGCATGATATTTTATTTATTTTGATTTATATAATTAAAGAGACATCAATCCCTGCATTGAGCCAGCCTTGTGCTGATGATGTGGTAAAACACCACTGGCGTTAAAAGGATGGTTTATTTTAACCAGGGCTCAGACAGACAGTCACTGACGCCGTTTAGCAGCTTGTCACTGTCGCTGGCAGGAAAAGCATCTCCAGATCTCAAAGAAATGGCAGTTTTCTCAGGAAAGCTGCCTGTGTCTGGGGTGGAAAAGAAGCAAATTTCCTGGGTGGCTCTAGGATCCAACCTCTGCTGCCGCACCAGAGCTGTGCTGTGGCTTGCAAGGGATGCCTGGGACCATTCCCAAAAGTCCCTTCCTGCGCCTGGCACTGTCTGCTTTCTCCTCCCTGCTGCATTTGTAAGCACAGCAAGAGAGAGAATAATGATCTGGGAAGGTGTCCCCCCCAGTCATATGGTCGATCACTGCTCAGTTTGCATACTCCCTACTGTATTCTGGGAATCTTTCAGCCCCAACCCCGTTCCTTTTCACCATGCCATTTGTGTGCACCACGTTGACAGGACTCTTTGGAAGCTCCAATTTGTGCAAAGGAGAGCTGTGAGCTAGAAATCATCAAGATGGCTGTTTGCAGCTAAAAGGTGTCTGAGCAAAGGGGGAAATCCTGTTTAAAAAAGTGCAGTACTGTAAGAGAAAGCAGGTACCAGATTTATCACCCTCCTAAAAGCTTTGTATCCACCCTTCTGCACACATGGAGATGGGAGCCATCCTGGCTCTATCCCATGGGGGCATGGCACAGTGTGGGCAGAAAGTAGCTCATCGGGCACACAGCTGCATTTTCTGTCCCTCATTAGCAGCCTTAATTAGGAGAGGTTTTTTTGTGCCTTTTAAATCGAGGGCTTTCAGTAAGGCCATCTTCCTATCTATTGAACTACAAAAGTGGACAAAACCCACATAGTTCTAAAGAGAATTGCCAAATATTGATACTGGGAGAGAACTGATATTATATAAATAGTGAATAATGCTTCTAATTACACAGACTTTCATTTTCTGCTAGTATAGGTGAGTCCATTCATTACTCCAGGCTGGATCTTAAGCTGAGTGCCTGACCTTTATTTTAAAGGTGGAAAACAAGGCAAAAATAACCCCACTATTAAAAAAAAATTCTTGAAGCGCTGTTTTTAAGAAGGGGAATTCTTTCAGGGAGGATTCATAGCTTAAGCCACCCATGGTGACTACTCTTCTACAGGGTGATCTCTTCTCCTGAACTTTTGCCTGCTGTGGTTGCATCGGTCTGTCTCTGTGTTATTTCAGGGGCTGCTTTCCTGCAGATGTTTACATCCAGCTGCCTGGGGATGGAGGACGGGAATACCCTGGACCATGTCAATGTCCACCCTCTGTCACTGTCTGTGTCCTGCTGTCACCTGCCATCAGAAATATGACATCATGCTGTGCTCCACTGTTCTCCTGCTGATGGGCAAGCCCAGGAGAGGAGGTAAGACAGAGCTCATCCAGACATGTCTTCCAGCAGGGAAAGAAAAACTTTCTTACAAAATGAAAATTTGCCTTTTTTTCTCTTCTTTCTGGACATGATTCTCAGGGCTGGGAGGAAGGTGATGGGAACCCTGGGTCTGTTCACACTTGGGGCTGTTTTTTCAGTCACTGCAAACCATAGATTTGGTTTCACCATTGTTTTCTCCTATAGAAAAAAAAAAAAGCCCAAAACATAAATCTTTGGAGACTCCTAAATTATTCTATTGCTACTTTGGCATACTGCTAATGTTTTCTCCTCACCCACGTCAACGAATAATCTTTGTTAAAAATAACTTTGCTGTACTAAAACCATGAAAAAATCTCATAGCAATCTGTAACCAAAATGATATTTCTTCCCCTGTTTTTGAGTCAAACCAGGATTAATTTTATTTTGGGATTTTCCAACAGTTATTTTCCTTTAACACTTCCAAACACAAGCAAACAAGTAGGTATTCTCGCAGCTGTCTCCGTCTCCTCTGAAACCCCAGCCACAAGCAGGAATTGCTTTAATGCATTTCTCTCTCCATACTGAGGAATCCTTACTCTTTCCTTTTCAACCTCTGCCTCTGTTTTGCTATCAAGCATTGCTACTGCCTGCTCCCTGCCACTTCCTGTGATGGAAATATCTCTGCTCTGTGCCTGGCACTGTGACATGCCATGCACAGACTGCGTGAGTCTGATCTATCCCAAGGCGTCATTAGCTCTGCACGTATCTGCTCTCCCTCTGTCACCCATAGAGTCTCAATGGCCTGCTGTATCTTATCCCTGTAAGAGTTTAACATCGTTTATTTTCTTCCCTACATCACCTATTCCTTACTTACATGTGTGTTACCATGGTGCCTCCACCCTGGGCTGTGTCCACTCCATCCATGAAGAGCCCAGGAGCCTGGATGGGTGTTGCAGTCCTTGTCGCCAGCGGTCCCTTTGGGCTTAGATGCTTGTTACTACTTTTGCTGAAGCCATGTCATGATGGGAAGGGTTTGCCAGCGGGAGAAGCTGGATATGCATAGATAGACCATCAGAGATGGCCATGGTGGGGTCTGCTGGGATGAGAGGGTGAGAACAAGGCTGTGCAGCAGCAGGAGGACCTACAAACCAGCTAGAGGGCAGAGGAGAGCAAGCCTGATACCTTCCTTCTCTCTATTGCTTTTTGCTTCTTTGTTCAGTTTTGCTGGTTGCAAATAACAACAAAAATTAAGTGTCTGGGTTTTGGTCCCTCCTATCATGGCTCCTAATGACTCCTCCATCCCTTGCTGACTTCCCAGGGTTTGCAAACTCATTTTGCACAAGTTCAAGATATTCTCAAAGGCTTAAATTGGTAGTAACTGCCTCAGGGTTTCAAGATGGAGGAAAATATCTCCAGCAGGCTCCAAATATCTCCACTGGCTCATTGGCTGGTGAGCCAGTGCCCTGAATGAACTGAGATTTTGCTTAAAAGCGAGAGTTTGGAAGGGATTCTCATGTTGGTATAGGTGGTAAGGGCAGTGTGCTATGGAAATGCTTCCCCAGATGCTAGAAATGCCTTGACTTGTGGCTAGCTGGAGCAGATACTTGGCTGTCTGGTTTTCCAAGCATTTGATCTGGGTTTATTTTTATTTCTTTAGTGGCTGCTTATTTGGTTTGTACTCTATTTTCTTGCCTGTTACATGTGCACTGTGTGGCTGGTACCAGCCTGCCCTCAACGTATCAGCAAGGAGGATGGTGTGGTCAAACAGATAGGAGCTGGATGCTTCTTCCCAAAGGACAGGTTCAAACACTGCTGCTGCTCTTGGCTTTTAGTGTAATGTGTACTCAGCTGGGATGTTTGACCATCCAAACATCTGACAGCGCCAGGGCCATCTGATAGGCCAAAAGATGAACTTCACAGAGTGAGCTGAGCTCAGGAGTTCCGTCCATCCTTTCAGCCTCTTCTGATCACGATCACAACAGAGACCTTGAACTCCCAGGCAGGTGAAGTGTACATTTAGGATGCGCAAGGAGTGTGGACCGTGTTGTAGAAACACATGGGAAGAGTTGCAAAGATGTAGGCACATTAAAATAACATTTGAGGAACCACGAACCATATTGGTGAAATATGATCTGCTCTGACCTACTTGAGCTTTTTGAGAACAACAGCAAATGTGAAGGACAGACAGAGCCCACCTTGCATCAGAGGAATTGCTCCATACTGGGAAATGAGGCATCTGCTCACATCTGGAGCAGGCAGGGGAGTCTGGCCATATCCACAGCTGGCTGCACCAAGCAGAGGTAGCACACCAAACCTCAAGAAATTCCCTCCCTAGTCCAAATACCTAGCTGGGTGCTTTGGAGGGGTCTCTACATGGCAAACACACCCAAATAAGAGCTGACACCTCCCATCTCTCCCTGCTTTGACAGCACTGGCTCCAAGCAGTCCCTTTGGATCTGCAGACAGCCCTGCAGTGCTGGCAGCAGACCTGGAGACATGGGATGCTCTTTGCCCGATCACTGGGTTCCCATTCCCTGCCTTAGCACTATGGGGTGAGCCTCAGCTCTCAGCGGTGCCTGGCTTTACATATGGGTGCGTAGGTTTAAACTAGGCCCTTAATGCCATTTGAACATAGACTTTTTTCTTTATTTCTTTTTTCCTTCCTCCCACCCACACCCTTTTTTTTTTTTTTTTTTTTTTTTTTGATTTAGTTTCTCTCTTAACAGGAAAAAAAATGATCAAAAATAAGAAAACAATCACTGTTTGAAAGTGAATGAAGGGCGCTTTCTCCCCTTCCCCCATGCTTTTTTCCTACTTTGACATCTCAGTGGTTTTTTTTTCTTTTAGCCGTGGTTTCTGGGATAGGTGATAACTGCCAGTAATAGGATTAGCATTGATTTCTTTAGCAAGAACAGAGATGTGGCAGTTCCAGCCATTTACTGAACTGCCAGCTTTGAAATATCAAAAAAAAGAAAGAAAAAGAAATCTGCAGAAAAAAAAGCTTCTTGCAGCATTTTAAAGAAAGGAAAGCCTATGTGAATTAAAATACACACATGCACACACACACACATATATACCCATGCATATAGAGTATATAAATACATATTGTATATATATTATATATATGTATCTCGCTTGGTGCTTTTTTTGTTATTGTGTGATAAAGGATCAAAAGAACTGTCTCTGTTCTAAGCTTCAAGAAAGCCTTTTTTAAATTCATTTTGCTTTCTTTAGCTTTCACTTGCTAACATATTTTAGGAGCTAATCTTACATATTTACTATTGTATCCTGACTTTTTTTAACCTTGAAATGCAAGCAAAGACAGAATGAGAAGGGGGGGGAAATAAAGGATTCAGAAGAGAAAGAATGAGGGGGTGTGCCTATGCAAGCTTGTTCTGCCTCTGCTGCCCTGGAGACATAACATGAAACCCACCCAGTGCTAACTTCGGTGTCATATATTTTCTCCTTGCTGTTAGTAGTACGGTCCTGGAGGGACATGAGTTTGAGGTCCACCAAAATCTTGGGTTCTTCCCTCAGTCCATTGGAAGTCTCTACCTTTGCTTCAATGTGCCTGAACACAGAATCACAGAATGGTTTGGGTTGGAAGGGACCTTAAAGCTCATCCAGCTTCAACCCCCTGCCATGGGCAGGGACACCTTCCACTAGAGCAGGTTGCTCAAAGCCCTGTCCAGCCTGGCCTTGAACACTGCCAGGGATGGGGCATCTGCCTTTGCTAACAGCATTTCCTAAGGGCTGGAAACCATGGTCGGGCCAAATCAGCAGTGGCTTAACAGCCAGAGTTTTGGGAGACTGGAAAGATATTCTCTATCCGTCCCTAAATGCTGTAGTATATCATGTATTTAGTGGCTACCCATCATCCTCTTTGACTTGCATTTAGCCCTTGCAGGAGATGAAGGTCCAATGGCAACATCTGCAAACAGAAGTGGAAGGTCATATCTAAGGAGTGAGTGCTGGCTGGGAAGATGCCTGCAGTTTCCAAGATCGGGGTTGCTTCTGAACACAGTCCAGGTCTTGAGGAGACATTCAGTTAACACTTTTGCCTGCTGATCCCCAAGAACCCAAATATTGTGTTGTTCAAGACAGGACTTAAAGCTTGTTGTGGAAGCATTTGTCATCTCTCATTGGGTGCTGAGCTGATAAACCACTTCCATGAGAGCTTATCTTTATGCGAAGGGTGCATGCAATGACTCATTGTGCACATGCACAGCACAAAGCTTGCAGCAGGATGGAATTAGGGCTCATTTTCAGCTTGTAAACCCAAAACAAAAGAACAAACCCAAGTCATGGTCAGCCAGAAGAAATCCCTTGGTGCATGAGGAACTGGTGCACGATACTCTGCTCAGCTTTCTTCTCTAGCAGCATCTCAGATTCATAAAGAGTTTGGGATGGATTCCTATGCAAAACTAAATGAAAAAGTGAAGAAAGGGGATCATCAAATGCATTATTTGTAGTTGCAGTCACGATTCACTAAACTGCATGCAATTTGCTTGTTTCACGTGTAAGGGAATCTTTAGGTAGTGTTACATATGGTGACCAAGTGCCCCCAAAGAGAACATTCATGGACCCAGCCACATTTAGATAGGGTCACTTCCCTACATTTTCTGTAAAAGAAGAGACACTGGGCTTGCTCCTGTGAGGGACCTCTTGCTGTCCGCCAGCAGGAGATAAGGCCTCTGTGCTCTAATAGACATCAATTCAGCCATGTGCCTTTTACCATCCTGGTGTGGATCTCCCTTAATTTGATTGGAGTCACATGTGCATCTGTAGGCACACAGGCTGATGCCTCACCGGCTCCTGGAGATTTGCATTTCTGTGTTCTTAATAACAATCGCCCAAAGATCCGTGATGCTCGTTTCACAGACTCACCTTCATTGTGCCCTCTAATCCACGTCCCCGGGGTCTACTTCTGACATTCAAGCTTCAGAGCAGCTTACAAGCCTTTATGGTTTATTTTAACATCAAACTGCTGATGGAATTATTGTTTCTTTTTTCTGCAAACATGGAACTCCTTCCTCCATCCCCCCTCCTTAAAATGCTTAAAGACTTGCCACGATTACACCACGGGTAAAGGAATGCTGGGGCTGCTGGTGCGGGCGTGCTTCTAACCTTACAGCATTGAGGCTCTGGAAATGTCTCCCAGCAAAACCAATAAGGCAAAATCCCCAGTTGCTCTGGAGATGGATGGTGGAGGGAAGGGGTCATGTGATAGGGTCTTCAAAAGCATCAAAATGCACTAATCCTGTGTTCTTGGATGAAGGAACAGCCAAGAAAGGACATGTTCAGGTGTGGCAAGCTGAAGGCACAGTGTTATTTCATTTTTTCAAGAGTCAGTGTGAAATCTTTGCTTTCTTTCAGGAAGGAGGTTCCCAAAGTGCTAGAAAAGAACAGTTTCATGGGTGTGCCTGGACTAATGGAAGAATTGCTAGAAAAATTACAAGGATCAGGAGCTTGCTGCTTTTTCTGCACACAGCCTGACTGCATCTGTTGGATAGTGTGACCAACACAAACATATTCTACATTTTCATGTTCTTGAGCATTCCAATATGACTGTGTTGATGCCTGTTCCAAGCCTGATGGCATTTGCACTGGCTCATCTCCTCCTAACAACAGACTATCCTGAAGCTAGCTCCTGGACTGGAAAACTTGTTGAGCTTTTTCCCAAGGGATGATTGCAAGGGCCACCAGGCACTCTGAAAAATCACCCCTTTGCTGTGAGAATCTCTTCCAAATTGCTTAAAGATGTGTGACATTTTCTAACAAGTTTTGATAGATGGTTATATTTATTTGCGATAGCAGCAGTAACAATAGCTTGTTACAAGACAGCCACAGAAGCAAGTCTAGCAACGTGTAATATCAAAACATCTCTGTAGTTGTTCTGCAGGATGATGAAAGCCTTGGCTGTGCTTACATTGCTGTTTGTCCCCCAGCACAAATTGCTGTGCTGTGCTCAGGCTGGTGCAGGGTTCATTGCACTGGTTTCGAGACACCCAAAAGTAGCTGAGCCTATGAAGATATGTCCAGCTCAGCTAAGAATTCTTGTGATGAAACCAGCCAAGTCTACTGCACTTTTTCCAGTTTCCAGAAGCTTCCTGAATGATGGCATCAATCTAGAACATTTCTAGCCAGGTGCCTCCCACAGTCCTTGGACAAGTGTCTTTACTGTGGTCCTCTGAGCTAAACGCAAGCTCACTTTTGCTGCAGTCTCCCATTACTGCCACTCCAGCCTAGAACACTCTAAATATCTTTTCTGGCTTTACTACCTGTTAATCTATGAATATTCAATGGATGGAAAATAGATTCCAAAGAAATAGGTTATAATTAACCTTTTTCTGCCACACAGCTTCAAACTTTCTTATTGCAACCTCTCCGCTCAGGCAATCTCTTTATATCTCTTTCTCTTTAATTTCCTGGAATTAGCCGTGCTATAACTTCTGTGCACACCAGGGGAGACTTGGAGAAGGGAGCAATGCCAAACTCCCTA
>NW_009936268.1:1459-2946 GCF_000696875.1 Nestor notabilis | reverse complement strand
CTTCATGGCTCTAGCTGTTTTTCAGTGCCTGGGTCTTTTATGCTCTAGATAACGTTTTCATAGAAATCTGTACTTCAGCAGTGCTTAACCCAGAGGCAGCTCCTAGCATAGTGGCTCTGCTTCGTGGGAAATCTGGAGACTAAGCAGGTCTGAGATGTTCCTCTCTGGATCTACCAGAACCCCACAGTGTTATAAAAGTGCTGCAGTACCCAAAAAACATTGAAAGTTGCAGACTGGTGCTCGCTAGGACAGCAGGGTCCATGAAATCCTAGGCAAAGAGAGACGGAAAGGACCCTGGGTTGACCTTTGCAGCAGCATCTTTTAAATCATGCTGCTCCAGGTGGGTGATGGTCTTGCTTGTTGCAAAGATGCCTCCATCAGTACAGGCAAAACCCTCTCCTCCAATAGCCTGTCCCTGCACTTCAGCAGCCTCATTTCAGCATATCCAGCCTTAGCCTCTCCTGCTGTGGTTTAAGCTCATGACTACTTATCTTACCTACCAGGAAGAAAAGCTATCCCTTCCTCTTTCCATAAGCCTTCTCTGTACTTGGAGATTATAGCAGTGTCCCACCTCTCCTCCAGCTGAGTAACCCCAGCTTCTTCAATCTTTCCTCAGAGGCATTGTTTTCTGGTCTTCTGATAATTCCTATCTCACTTTAAAGCCAACGAACCAAACAAACCCAAATATCTTGTATGGGAAAATGTAGCTTGAGACTTAGCAAAAGAATCGTGTGAATTTGTTACAATTTCAGGAAAGTGCCTCATTTTAACATGTTCTAAATCCAGTGGAATTGAAGCATGTTTCCTTATTTTAAAAATGCAGTGCTTTGATTCTTACAGGTGAAATGGTGATTCATTCAAAAAAGTACTGTGATTTTTTTCTTTCCTGGAATAGGAAGATATTCCACTTGCAAAAAGCAAGAGACACAGAGAACCAGGGTGGCTTGTGAGCCTTTCGATCTGACCAACTGGTATTGCAGTGCCTATAATGCAAGATCCCATTCAGAAATTTTGCAGAGGCCCTGGTAAAATCCATCCAGTCATTTCCCTCTATTGGGCTGCTCCAGGCAATAATTAAAGGTACACTGTGAGCTTCCTCTCTTGCTTCTTGGAAACCCTGTGGCCTGGGGTTCAAAACCAAGTGTTGGGTCTCAACTGCCAGTGAGAAGAATAGGATTTGTGGTTTGGGGGAGATGTTTTGGTTCCTTCTAGGTGGAAACATGTACCTGGGATGCCAAGGTGCAGGACTTGCCATGAATGGTGTTTCCAGCCTGCCACCTTATGTGGTCCCTCTGTGGCCAGGCGTGAACTGGGTACACCAGAGAGATGTGCTAAATCCAGAGGGGTGAGAAAAGGCCAGAAACACCAGAATAGCCCCATAGAGCGGGACACGCTACTGTTCCCATCGAAATAAATGGAAGGACAAGTAGCATCCAATGTGGCATAACAAAGCGCCAATGAAAGATAGGAGAGTAAAGAAAGAACCT
>NW_009936268.1:0-1428 GCF_000696875.1 Nestor notabilis | reverse complement strand
GGTAGAAGGGAAAGAGAACTAAACAAGAATATACAGTCTGTTAAGGCTTGCAGGGAAAAGATAAGGCTAGCTCAGAGAGCAGAAAGGCTTAAGGGGAATAAAGAGAGCTTTTACAATTATATCAGGGAAAAGGGAATACTAGAGAGAAAGTAGTTCCATTAATAAATGAAGAGGGAGACAAAATCAATGTGTTGCTAAAATGGTAGAGCTACTGAACTCTTTTGCTCCAGCAGTATTTAACAAGGTGAGAAGAGAAGAGGGGCATAGAAGTTATAATATAATGAGGGTTTTGACAGTGTGATTCTTCACGGGAAAAGTGGCTTGAGGGAGAAGGCACCTTGGAAGACAGAGGATGCAGTACAACAAATAGATGTGCATGCCCAACCCTTATGGCAACCACTCCATTAAATCATTGGCAATTATTTCTGCAGAATAATAGGAAAACTGGTAAGGATGGCCAAGTGTGAGCTGGATATTCTTTATTTTAAATGACGAATCCTGGAAAAAGATAACACCATATAGTGAGTTTATTACTCCATTAAGTAGCAAAATCATTCCCATGTAAAATATGTTAATACCTAACAGTGAAGTATAGTTGAGCCTTGAGGAGAAAACCCCAGTGCTGTGGACAGCAGTGGAAGTTTGCTATGGCTTAGTTTGTAGGCAGTGAAGAGCTATGATTTATTGTCGATGTCCCCTTAATGTCACATTCTGCTGCAGGGAGGGTCTGTAGAGGGGTTGGGTCTGGCTGCAGGATGCAGCTCATGACTGACCTGTGATGCACATTGTTGTGCCTCATGGCTATGCAGATGCTGTAACATGCAGCTTTGGCATGAGAAATGCTACCTCCCCCCTTTATATGACAAGTGATTAGCTGGAAATTCAGAGAGAGAGATGGGGTAATCAAAGGGAATAATGGAAAAAGTGGATTTGCAAAATGTCTCAGAGAATAGCATGATGCTAAAATCAAGCAGCACTTGCCAAACTTTGTGTTGGTTACATCACTGTGGAGCCTTCCACGGAATTCAGTGGGAAGGGAACAAAGTCCTGCAAAAAGCTTCAGAGAATTCCACTTCTGAGTGAGAAAACCACCTCATTTCAGGGTATTTCTCTGCTTGCCATGGAGTCTGGAAAAAAGAGACACATGTAAAGAATAACACTTACAAAAAAAAATCAGGTTGAGATTTTTTCCTTAACAGAATATAGGTATTAAATCGCTATTTTTAACAACATAATTTATTCAATTTCTGTTTGAAGTATACCAATCCTCACAGGTTGGCACTTTAGCTACCTATTGCAAAAATGCGTTGTGATAGTCTTCTCCGTAGTGAAATTAGAAAGTGGTGTCAGATAAAATGCAACCAGGAGTGACTGGCAGGTGTAGCGGAAAGTGGCTGAGCAGCTTTATTTCCACACGTGAAAACAATC
>NW_009936267.1:15413-32356 GCF_000696875.1 Nestor notabilis | reverse complement strand
AGGAGCTTTAAGGTTCTTTCCAACACAAACCGTTCTGTCATTTTTTTCTATGTTTTTATGATGTTTAATGAAGAATGTCCACCCTTTTGGCTGGTGGTCTCCTCCTTCCTTGTGCAGCCTCTGCTCTGTGTCTCCTTGCCCCAGTGAGGCTTGTCCTCCTGGGGGGGGGACTTGCACGTGGAGAAAAAGTGTTGTTTGTCACTTCCTGATGTTCCACACAGATAGGCAGCAAGGTCAACGCGTCGTGGTCCATTAACCCCTCTCACCCACATCGTGCACAGGGCAGTGATCAAAGCCAGGAGGAATAATTTGATTTAAAGAGGGAAACAATAGGTTGGGTTTGGTTCAAAGGGATGGGGTTTGGTTCTGAATGCTAGAATTTGGGGAACAATGATCCATAGTTTTTAGGGTTGCAGAAGAAAAGAAATCTTGAAATGCTTCAGTGAAGCAGTTGAAAGGATTCAGGCAGGATCCGTAATTCCCAGCTTGGGCATGGGAATTAATACTGTGAGCTTGTGGTGAGGGAGGTGCTGGTATCAGAGGTAGGAAATTGCTGCTGTGTTGTTGAATTGAACCTTTTGTTCTCCTCATTAATTCCCTTTTTCTTTTTTTTTCTCCTTCAGCATGAAAGACTTTCCAGGTAAGAATTTATTTATTTATTTGTTAGTATTTTGTATTTAATATTTATGAACAGCATATTTGGGGATGGTTTTGGGGATTCCCTGTGCTTCAAATCAGCAGCACAGTCTGAAGCTGGTACTGGCCAAGTGTTTTTTACCTTGGCTCAACTGTTGGGCCAGGTTGCTTCTGTCCTTTGCTCCCCAAATTATTTAACAGCTACTCTGTAGAGAAGAAACCCTGTGTGCCCTATCAGAAATGGAGCCCAGTCCAACCATGAAGATGAGAGATCCATGGGAAATTGTGGATGTACCCAGAGAAGCTGTGGCTGCCCCATCCCTGGCAGTGTCCAAGGCCAGGTTGGACACAGGGGCTTGGAGCAACCTGCTCTAGTGGAAGGTGTCCCTGCCCGGGGCAGGGGGTTGGAGCTGGATGAGCTTTAAGGTCCCTTCCAACCCAAACCATCCCATGACTCTATGAAATTACTGCCCACTGGGGCTTTGGGCTGATACCCCCTGGATTTCCCCCAGTTCCTGCAGCAGTGGTGGCTGTGCTGCAGGGTGGAGGGTGCTCCACTGGGTCTGCCACAGCCTCAAGTCCCAAGCAGTGGGGCTCACAGTGGCTGTCCCACAGGAAAGCAGCTCCACGGTGCTACATCTTCATGTTTCAGGTTGGAAGCAGCTACGAACCCCACCAGCAGTGAGTCCTACAGCGACCGTGCCTCCAGCCGCTCCAGTGCCTATAGCCGGAGGGAGAACCGGTTGGCTGCCCTCAGCAGCAGAGCGGAAGAGGAGAGTAACAGGGACTACAAAAAAGTAGGATTTTTTACCTGTGTTATTGTCCCTGCTGCCTGTTGCTGCAGAAACGTGCACTGGGAGGCTTTGGAAAGAGAAAGTTTATTTTCACTGTCTGTTACCGTTGCTTTTGGAAGTCACACTGGCCGCCTTCAAATGCATCTGCCCGTCAGGGGGTTGAAAAAGGACACAGGATGAGAGGCCACCATGGAAGTGAGACGTCTGAGGAGAGGGGGATTGAGGAGTCAGACTGGGGAAATGCTGGGAGGGGTTTGAAAGGAGCAAGAAAAGATACTGGTGAGCACAGCAGCGTGGTTTACACGTGCACATCCCCACGGTTACTTTGCTGCTGTAACATCCCAGAATTGTGTTTTCTATAATCTCTGAACCTTTCAACACAACCCTTGACAGGGATGTGCACTGCCACCCACAGCCTCAGTGCAGGGACCACGTCGGAAGTAAACGGACTAAGATGACCAGGCTGCCCAGAGGAGCTGTGACTGCCCCATCCCTGGCAGTGTTCAAGGCACAGGGGCTTGGAGCAACCTGCTCTAGTGGAAGGTGTCCCTGCCCATGGCACGGGGTTAGGACTGGATGAGCTTTATGATCTCTTCCAACCCAAACCAATCTGGGATTCTGTGATTCATTCTGTGTCACTCTGACCTGAATTCTGAAATGACTGATGCTGAAAAGCCTCCTCCATAGGCAACACCCCCTCCTCTGCATGATCGTGTCTGGTCAGAAGAGGTAGGCAGGTTGCCTTGTTTGTCTTCTCAGAGGGATGGAAATTCTGCTGGTTTGAAGGAATTGAAGGGGAAAAAATCCATTTTGGAGTGGCCTAAAACTCTGCTCCTTTCTCCTCTTCCAGCAAAAAGCAAACAAGGGCAGCGAGGCTGTGTTGTGTTGGGAAGCACAGCAGAACCAGTGGTTCACATACATCCCGCGTAGACAACTTTGGGCTTTATTATGCTTGCTGGTTTCCCTAAATGAAAACCATCCCTTTTCTTTGCCTCTTGGCTGCGTTTAATCACCCTGCAAAATGAAACAGCTGTTTTCTTAGTTCGTATGGATTGTGAAAACAGAAGGAAGAATCCAGAGCAGTTCTGTTTGTCCTTCGAATCCCCTGGCATGGGGAGCAAAGCAAACCCTGCTGCTGGCTCTGCGTGGAGCTGCCGCAGGGCTGGCTCTGTGCTAACTGAAATCTCTTCTTTCATCTCTCATATCTCAGTTATATGAAAGCGCCCTGTCCGAAAATCAAAAGCTGAAGTCAAAACTGCAAGAAGCCCAGCTTGAGTTGGCCGACATCAAATCCAAGTTGGAGAAAGCAACCCAGGTAAGGCCAAAACAGGCTTCTGGGCTGGTGGAACTGAGCCCCAGCCCATGACAAGCCAACACTTGCTCCAGCATGAAACAGGATTTAGCTCTTGGGAGGGAAGGTGCTACAGAGGAGACTTATTTTTCACAGAAATAAGTGTGAGGGATTCTCTGAAGACTGCTTCTTCCCCAGGCTTCTGCCTGGGTCTTTGTGCAGCGTCCTGTGGTGCTTTAAAAGCTTCCTATTTTTAATTTCCATAGCAGAAACAGGAGAAAACTTCGGACCGGTCCAGCATGCTGGAGATGGAGAAAAGGGTACGTGCCTCTGCTTTCTTCTGGGTCACAGCCTTTGCCTCGTGTTGCTCTGCAGAGCATTGTAATTTCTTGCAGGAAAGTGTTAATTAAAAGAGAAGTTGTAGTTTTGCCTCGTGGAGCAGTGCACAGTCATAACTGTGTTCTGACCTTCTCAGGGTCTGAGACTTCTCTGTTTTCTTTGGAAATCAGCTTAGTTCTGATTTCTTTGTTCTGTTACAGGAAGCTGCAGACCAACGAATTGTGTTGTATCATGCTAAGAGACTGTTGGTCCAGCATGCTTTACATTATTCTTGGTCCTTATAAATGAAGTCTGTTTTGGGATGGTGAGGGGAAGAAGGCAAAACACGAGCTGGGTGTCTGTCTTGTGATTACACTTGAAATCTGGATCACTGAATGCTCCTTCCTCTCCACTGAACAGTCAGATTCGTTGCAGTGAGCTAAGCTGAATGGGTAGAGCCTGGCTAAATCTCTGCCTTGAGCTCCAGTCAGATTGGAAGGGACCTGAGGAGATCCCAGCAGAGTCAGGCAGGTTAGTCAGGGCTTTGTCCCATCATTTCATGAAGTGTTGAGTTTCTGCAGCTGCAGCCCTTCTTCCAGTTCTTAACTATCCTCACAGTGATTTGTTTTCTCTTCATGTCTTATCCTGTGCTTCAGCTGATGGCCATTAATGCTCATTCTCCCACCACGTGGTTAATTAAAGCTGGAGCCTGGCTCCAGTTTCTCGGTAACATCCACTTTCATGCTGGAGAGTTGCCTGAAGTGGAGCTTCCTCTTGAAATGTTTCATCTCCTGAAGCTTTAGAAGCTTTGCTGGATGATTAAAGCCCTTTAATCATTTATGTGCAAACACTTCCTGGGATTTACCAGATACAGTCTGGAGGAGGTGGTGTTCAGGATCCCCATTTTGAACAGGGGCAGGCAGCACACACCAGCCCTTGGTACAAGTGTGTGATGCAGGTGCCAGGCTTTGACTGCTGAAGCTGAGCTGATGCTCAGGCCCTGGCCCTGCTGTGTAACCTCAGCTGAGCACCTCCACACCACTCTGAACCCTGAGATACTCAGAGCAATGATCCATGTTGGCCTGATTCCTGCGTGTGCGTCGGGGAGACTAAAGGAGGGTTATCAAACATGTAGCCCCACTGTCAGCTGAACATCACTGCTGGGGGATATCACTTGGAGGTTTGCCATTTCCTCCTGCTCACTGCACTCCCTGGGGTGGTTTGAGCCCTCTCACATTGAGAATGTCCTTGATAGAGTCCAGCTCTCCCTCTCACAAGGGCTCTGGCTCTCATTGAGGGTACCACCACTACTAACATGGCAGAGCTAACCTGTGTAATTGTCCATTTCCAAAATACACTGAGAGCAGTCAGCTTTGAAGCCCTAAATTAATCAGGGAGGAGGATTTCCAAGCACCATTCCCTGTTTCTTACTTGATGGGCTGGGTGAGTTTCCTCATTGCCTCCTGTAGTGGGTGCAGTTAAATCCATGGCTTCACCCACAGAGCTCAAAATCAGGTTACATCAGAAGGTCCTGAAAACTGGGATCGCTGGGAGGGGGTCAGGAATCACTGAAGGGGTATGAAGAGAGCTCAGGATCTGCCGAAATGGGCCCAGCTCCTTGTTGTAACCTGTGCATTGCTTTGAGATGCTTTTCAGTGAAGACTCCTGCAGAAATACAAGACTCTTCTTTAGAAGAAAACACGCTGTGAGTTTTTCTTCTACATCCTTGTGACCATCTTTGTTATGAATCTTGTAAACAGGAGAAGCGAGCCCTGGAGAGGAAACTCTCGGAAATGGAAGAGGAAATGAAGGTAGGAAATAATCTATTCACTCTGCCCATTCTGGGATTTATGCTTTGTGTTAATGTCCTCTGGGATTGTCACCCAGGAGTGGGATACTAAAGATGTGCCTGGGAAGGGACTCGTGTCACCTCTGAGTGTGTTCCTATGTGCAGTCAGAACTTCCTTTAATGGCCAGACATGAAATACTAATAAACTGTCCTGTTACCATTCATCTGATTGCACCATATGTTTGTTGTGCTGTTTGATCCGAGAACGGTGAGAGCTGTTCTCCTTTAAATGCTTTCCAAAACTAACCTTTTGTGGCATCGGTGGGTTTCCATGTGCTGATCCTCTGTGCTCTGAACAGTCTGCAGCCCACGTTAGGCCGCTGTGGTTCTCTCCGGATGGGTAAGAAGACAAAGCTGGCTTCTGAGGTCACGCACACTAGCCAGGACAAAACACAAGAGTGGTTGTATTTCTGTCCTCCCTCCCTATAGCATGCCACTGGAAGGCTGTGTCAGTAAGTCAGCCTGGAGTTGGTTTCAGCCAAGAGGAATTCGCTTCCTGATGAGATGTGCAGCATGGCTTGAAGTCACGAGACAGCCGCCACTGATGCTCCTTCGCGGTCTCTCTCTGGTGGCATTGCCCCGGGGGATGGTTCCTAAGCCATGGCTTGGCTGCCCTGCAAGCACGGGGCTGGCGGGGAGCACTGCAGGGTGGGAAACAGAGTGGGTGTCTATTGCCACCTGAGTGCACCCAGGACTTCGTGCTGCTTTGGCAGCGTTACATCATTCACACTCTGGTTTGATGCTGGTATTCACAGAATGGCCCCGTTTGCTCTGTGCCCTGTGCTTTCATTCCCTCTGAGCATGACCCAGGTGGGACCAAACTACTTTTGGAAGGAAGGATCCCATCCGAGGGTTGTGAGTGTCCCGACGCAGTGCACTGATGGAGGAGGTTCCAACTTTATGTTTCTATTTGAAGCTTCATGTATTTACCAAGCATCTATCTTTGAAAGGACCCGTTGGCTTGTGCTGCATCTTCTACCACCATAAGTAGTAGAACGATTTGGTGGAGTCTCAGTGTAAAGGCTCTCGTGTTCTCTCTCAGAGGAGGAAGCAAGTGTCTATGTGATAATCAGAAGGGGAAGGAGAAAGGACTGAGTATGTCTAAATTTCTTTACTCACTGAACAGGAGCAACCTTTAACTCCAGGGAGACCTCTGTGTAAGTACAGAAATGTGGCCTTCAAGAGAAGACGCTGACAGCAGCGGTTTGTGTTGTCTCTTCAGCAGTGCAGATCACTGCAAACCAGCTTGGTCTATGGACTAAAAAGACAAATTGGTGTCCTCTAGTGGCCTGTCGGTTTTGAAACATTTATTTTGGTTCAGAAGGCAATTAATGAAAGAAGGTGCCTGTAGGAACTGCTGGATGCAGCTGAAGCACCTCTAGTTTGGGTAGTCCAGAGCTGCAGCCTGGTGGAAGCCGGTGGTGCAAAAGAGAAGCACTGATAGAAGTTTGACATGTTCTTCTATTGCCCCTAGAGATGTGCTGGAGACATGAGCTTAAGGAACCTGTGGTCTAACTGAACATGAGCAATCAGTCCTCGAGGGTGGGACTTCTGTGTCCACTTTCATCACACCTTAAAGCAGGAGAGTCAGCCCAGTTGTGTTTGCCTCCAGTGAGATAACCTCTACAGAACATCTGTGTTCATCTCTCATGTGGAAGTTGAGCCAGGAAAACAAATCTGTTCATTCTGGCTGGACTTTCATCCCTGCATCTTGCAGTAGCTGAATAGCTGTCCAGCAGAAACAGAAGGAATAAGTGACTTCAGCAAATCCACCAGTGTCCTTTAACGTGGAGACCAGCAAGGGGAAACAGACAGGCCAAGTTATTAGGTCTCAGATAGTACGGTGGGGTTTGGGATTCTTCCCACTGGTCTTTGAATTGAACCAGTCCAGCATGGCTGCCATCCAGTCTTTGATGCTAGGGTGTCTGTGTCCAGTCCTGTGCATCCTGGCCAGGGCTCTCCTCTTCTTGCAGTTGACTTCTTGGCCAGAGGAGGCACAGCAGCGGTTGCAGGATGGTCCTGGGTTTCTGTGACAGAAACACTTTGTATTTCAGTCTACACTTGAGGTAATGAGCTTTGTTCCTTTCATGAGTTTAACCCCTGCTAATGAAGCAATCAAGAAATGGAGAGGAGCAGGACAAACACAGTAATCTCAAGAAGCCCTTGGTGCCAGAGCTGCTCCCGCAGACCAGCTCTTGTGAAGGTGACAAAGCAGTGCAGCATTTTCCTAAGTGGCTGCAGGATGTGACTGGAAATACAGCAACTTGGCTAAGGAAGGAGAAAGAAAATTAGCATTTGCACTGAACTGAATTGAGTGCCAAGTGCCTGAGGTCCCAACTTAACACAGCAATTTTTCTTGAAGGTCACAGGAGCTTCTTTATACCATAGCAGCACTGCACCTCCTGGCTCTGTACGTTGTGCATGCTTTGGGCATTTTTATTTCCCCTACTGCTGCAGGCACAAAATCCTTTAATTGCAGGCAGGTACAGCTGAACTGAGAAACCTGCTTTTGGTGAGCCAAGTATCAAGCAGAGGGATAAGCAATCACAGCAGTATTGGCCAGATTCTGGTCTTCACCCTTGGCTTCATTCCCAGCTTCCCAGCCTTTGCTGGGTTTCTTGAGTAAACAGAAGGCTGTCCTACCTGCAGCACACACACATCTTTACATAAGTGATCCTTTTTATCATCTGTGGCAGCGTGCTGAGGCAGAGCTGCATCTGATCATGCCACGCTGAGGTTCCGTGCTATATCAGTGTGGAAAAACAAAGGTGGTCTCTAAAATGACCATGATCCTTTCCATCCCCATAGCACGGCACCCGTTTCACATATGCTTGATGTTTTCTGCCAGACATGCTCAGTTGTCTGCCCTGTGATAAAACAGAGGATGTTTATGATCCATGGTGTGACTCTTCCAGGATGAGCCATCCTCCAGCAGCTCCTGGGTGTGATTTATCCCAGGACAGACGTGTGAGGTCCTCACCAAGTGCCACCACTGCTCGGGTGGGTTTGGTGATGGATGGATGGATAGCTGAGATTTGATGAGAGGGGATCTCACTGCCGAGGTGTCCCTGAAGCTCCTGGAGCTCATTGGTCATAGCTCTGTATCAGGACCTGTCCGAATTGCATTAGCCTAGTCCAAGTGGCAGGAGCCTGCTCCATCAGGTTGATGGGTTCAAAGCCCATCTTTGCTGGCTCCCTGCACTCGTCTGCCTTGCTTCTGTTGGTTTTGCTCCTTGATGGGGAGCAGAGGTAGTGCTTTTGGGGAGTTAAGAATGGACCTGATGGTGGGGGGCTACACAAAGTGCTTCTCTTTTATACACAAACGGGCCCTTGGACAAAGCGGGATGCAGCAGGTTCTCTGCCAACTGCAGCCAGCTCCATGTCATGCAGGTTGGATGGATGTTCATGCAAGTTTTTTGCATCCCAGCAGATTTGCCTGAGCTGCTTCTGGTTAAGGACAGACAGTGACGTTCCTTGGAGCACTTTCTGCTAATCAAATGGCAGAAAGGAATCTCCTTCTTCCCAACAGACCCTCCCCTCTGTCTCCTCCCGGCCGCTGCAAGCCACATGTCAGAGGACATGGGAGGAGCACGCTGGTTTGCAGAGCTGCTTTGGTTCTGGGCTGGCACTTCTTCACTTGAACTTAAACCTCCTCTTGCCACAGATGTTCCCCTTCCTGCCTTTCCCTGCCCAGTGTCCGTGCTCCCTACACCATGGAGGAGGGCTCCTGGTTCACGTGGCCGCGGTACCCGATGAGCTGTGGGGAGGAGGGAGGCACAGGACGCTGCTCAGAAAGCAGCTCTGCAGCCCCCACGTGCCCTGGCACCTCTGTTTGGTGTAAATTTCAGCACATACTTGCTTTCTTTCTTCAGCATCACTGGGAAGAACGTCCTTGGAGCAGTCGTGATGTCTGCATGGCCTTTACCATTTTCCCCCTTTGCCTGCTTTGGTGTTCTGTGTCTCCTCGTTGCTGCTGTTCTTGTGCTAGCCCCAGCTTCGGGGCTGGTTTCTCCTCTGTCCTTTGCCCACTAGTTTCTTTTGTGATGGGGAACGCTGTGTTTTCACATGTACGATGCTGTCATTCAAACACCTCGACTTAAGATGAGTGGTTTGAGGTTCTGACTTTTCACCTCTGGAGATCAGAGTTAAATTGAGCCCCATGATAGAGAAGAGCTGAGTCTGGACAGGGATGAAAGCCCCCACACACACACCAGACCTCTGAGCAGACCCAAGAGCCATCATTCAGGTGTGGAATGTGTCTCAGTGGTCAGGATAGCAACACTTTAGGTACTTCAGTCTGTGCCTTTAAAACCTCCCATGAAGCTCTTTCGGCCCTTTGCTACCCAAGACTGCTTTAGCTTTTAGAGGTACATGGAAAAAAGGGGTTTGAAAGGAATCCTCAGTTGCAGCAGTGTTTTCAGAGCCTGTGTAGGTGGTAAGTCAGTGGTGAGAGTTCCCCCAGTCATTCCAAAGGCTGTGTGCTGCTGGAGCTCACTGTCTGGGTAAACTAGAATGTTCCCTGCTTTGTGCTGGGAAATCCCTTCATCTGACCTTTTAAAGGCTTTGGTGGCCCCTGGAGAGAGGGATGGTTCCCAGAATGTCCTCCATGTGCTGTAAGGCTTTCCCCATCGGCCCCTGAGCTGCTGCCCCTCCACCACTCACTGCTACTCATTCTTCTTTTATTCTCTTTATTTCTTTCCTTTGACTGCTCGTGGACTAAACTCACATTTCTGTGCTCTTTTGTCTCCCCGGTGTGTTCTCTCTCTATTTTTCTATCCACTCCTCTCACTCTCTGCAGAATCTCCACCAGCTCAAACAGATTCACACTCTGAGGCAGATGAATGAGCAACTGCTGGCTGAAAACAGGGCTCTGACCCGGGTCGTAGCCAGGCTTTCTCTGCCTGCCAAGCCCTCCGAATCAGAGGAGCTGTAGCTGCTTTCCCTCCGGCTCATCTCGCCTCCCTCTTCCACTCTTCCAGGCAGGTCTCCACTCCTTTGGCCGGGCTCTTCCCCCTCTGCCTCATTGCTCTCAAGGGTGGCTGATGAAGCTTGTGGCTCAAAAGCAGCATGTGGCAAAGGATCCGAAAGCCAAAGGCCTGGGGTCGCTGGAGGCTCTGCTCAGTCTGACTCCTGCTCTGCTTGGCAGATGATGCTGACCACTAACACGCCGCATCGGGGGGTTGCCTTGTCCATATGGAGCCCATCACCTGGGAGAGAAATAGGAGGACGTGCTCCCTGCCTTGACACAAGGTTGTTGGGCTGGGTGGATGGCACTGGAATGGCCACTGGAGAGTGATGGATCAGCTGCTGCCCTGGGGCTTAACACTGGAAAATGGCTTTGGGGTGCTATGAGAAGCACACGTTTTAGGTGATTTTTAGAAGACCTGCAGCTGGTCAGTCCTCAGCAGGTTTCCTCAGTCCCTTGACAAAGAGGACGAGCTCCTTCCCTCGTTATAGACAGAGGGGTTTGAGTCTGAGTTCACAGGCTGCAGCATCCTCACTGCCTCCTGCGCTCTGGCTCTGAGGCAGGTGAAGCACTAGGAGCTGCACCAGGTACACTTCCTTTTTCATTCCCCTGTTTTAAATTAAGTGCAGAGCAATTAGTGTTTGAAATCCAAGGAGAAGCCTTCCACAAGCTTTGCCCTCACACATCACCCACTTAAATTACAGCCTTCCTTGCTACTTCATTGGTTCAGTGCTAAAATAAAGCTGTAAATGGTTCTTTCTTAGGGCCGTACGTGCCTTTTGCAGGTTAGTGGGGATAGTCAGCTCCCTTCAGACAGCAGCAGTGCGTTCTCATGGGCTGGAAGTGGCACGGAGCTAGAGACAAATCTATTCTTAGCACACAAATTATATCAAAGATGATTAATGGTAGAAACAAACCGACCAGGGGAATTGTGGCTTCCCCTTCCCAGGAGTCCCAGTTCAAGACCAGGCGTGTGTCATGGGGGTGTTCGTGGCCTGAATAGTGCAGATGGTCAGATGAAATCATCTCCCCATCTTCCTGCTTTAAATCTGTGACACTATTCCCAAACCTGCCACTGACTCACCCCTCACCAGCGGTGAGTTCAAGTCATTCCTCTTCCCAACGTGCTTTGAGAGCTGAGAGGGAAAATTTGAGCAAAACTCTTTCCAGACTCAGGAGAAGGAATGTCTCAGCGGCTCTAAGTCACGGTCTCTCTTCTTCTCCTGAGAAATAGCCATGTTATCACTTCCCCCTGTTAACAGCCGTCTGCCTGGGTGGACTCCTCATTCCCAGCTTGGAGGCTGTTCCCAGGTTTGCAGTTCACTGGTGCTGTCCGAGCTGGAGAAGAGCCACGTGTCTGCAAGCTCTGCTGGGTTTCTGACACAGGGTGTTGGAGGTACCTGTAAAGCTGATCTCTCAGAGAGCTGGGCTTGTTCAGCCTGGCTCCAGGGAGCCCTTAGAGCAGCCTAAAGGGGCTACAGGAAACCTGGAGAGGGGCTTTGGACTGTGAAAGGAGGAATTTGCTCTGGTGGAGTGGTGGGAGCTGGCGCCTGTGCTCAGTGGTGGTGGCCATGGAGGGCCTGCGGATGTGAGGAGCGGGCAGGAGGCTGTGGTCAGGGCAGCAACTCCAGCTTAGGGGAAAGGAGGAAGTTTAGTGGGGATTTTGAGTTGGGAATTCCTCCACGCTCCCCCTTGGGTGAGAGGAGTCATCACTGAGCTCGGAGCGGTGCCATTCAGGACCCTGCTCTGCCCTGTTCCAGCAGCTTGGGGCTGGTGGCACCCGTGCTGTGAGTTGCACCTTGTGTGTCACACACCGGGATGGGCAGCGCGGGGTCTCCTTCCAGTGCCACCCGTGGTCACCCACCTGCAGTGTGGGAAGCAGAGGGGGTTTGCTATGAGGAATGCTGCAAAGGGCTTGTCAGAGCCAGTCTTGTATTTCCAATTCAGAGCACTCTGGTTTTGTGTGTGTTGTGACCCTTGGTTGAGCTCCAGCATTCACAACTGGGGGATCTCCAGTGTCAGTGTGTTCTACCAGTCCTCTGGCCGTGGCATGCACGTTTGCATTGAACATCTGTGAGATACCAAGGAGATTGGGGTTTATTCGTGGAAAGTTGGGGTTTATTACGAAGAGGGGTGATGGTTCTAAACTAAAAGAGGGAGATTCAGGCTGGACATGAGGAAAAAATTCTTTACAATGAGGGTGGTAAAACACTGGCACACGTTGCCCAGAGAGGTGGTGGATGCCCCATCCCTGGAGACATTCAAGGCCAGGCTGGATGTGGTTCTGGTCAACCTGATCTAGTTAAAGATGTCCCTGCTTATTGCAGGGATGAGCTTTGAAGGTCCCTTCCAACCCAAACTATTCTATGATTCTAAAGACATTTTGCAAGGTCCAGTCTTGTGCTAGAATTTCAGGCCTTTGTTTTCCCCTCTAGTCCTGGCAAATTGGACAAACCAGATGAGGAGAACCAGCCTCCTCGTTTCTGCTAAGCTCTAATTTTCATCTGGGAAGAGGTTTGGGATGAAACAGCTCGGACGTGGTTCCTGTCCTCGCAGCCTGGTGCTGAATCTAAGTGCTGGGGCATCGTGTCTCACCACGCTCCAGGGCTCCCTGGCTCTCTGCTGTGCTCCAGTCAAAATCCTTTGCTTGTGAAAATCCTGGAGACCCTATGGAGTAATGACCAACATCAGAAGGGTGCTGGGTGGAGGGGAGGTGACATCCCCACAGCTCAACCCCGGGGTCTGTCCAGCTCTGCTGAGCTCTAATCCCACTTTGTCTCTCTGCAGATTTTGACAGAGCTGAAGTCAGACAACCAAAGGCTGAAGGACGAGAACGGAGCCCTCATTCGTGTCATCAGCAAGCTCTCCAAATAGGAATCCTGAGCACAGGCAGGACAAAGAGGGGAGCCCTCACGAGCTGCCAACCCCACCACCGAGCCCTACCCCCCCTTTCCTCCTGTCACGTACAGCATTTCAGCCTGGGATCAACCAGTCACCCCTGCCATGCCCTGCCCTGTGCTGTACATCCCTTTCCTGCCCCAGATCCCCCCACAGCACCCCTCTGCCATTGGATTGTTTTTAATTTAAGCATGTTGTGGTGTCTCGGACATTTTATTCAAGGGAGAAGAGAAACATGAGGGTTGGGTTTGAGCTGCCAAAACTTCTTCTTCCAAAGCCCAGTGCTTGGTGTAGGACTCCAGCCTGGAGCAAGCAGCTCCTACTATAGAAAAGCGACGCCTAAAGAACTGGTCCAGCACATCCAAGCCCTTTACAGGTGGGAAATGTGAACATGGGCTGGGAGTGTGAGGCTGCACATCAACCCACCCGAGGTGTGGGCCTCTGGTTGAAATGTGATGCTGTGAAAGCCACCAGAGCTGATTTCTGACACAGGCTGACCACAGCTGCTTTGCACAGAGACCTTCTTCTCCTTTCACCCCAGGAGACCGAGTCTTTGATTTAATACAAGATTTGGAGCCTGGTCAGTAACATCAGCGCTGGCTCTCAGCGTCAGAGCCCTCGTCCTTCACCCTGCCCTTGGTGTCACCTCGCATCCATCCAGGGCTCCTGTCTTGGTAGCATCTGCTGATTGCATCCAGCCTCTCGCGCCTCGGGGTAGGAGGTATAGCAGATACTTGCCAAGCTTTCTGAAGGACAAGCTTGAGTCCCCAGAGATCCTCTGCTGCTTTCACATGCATATGAGCGTGAATCACCTTGCAGGGAGCTGTGCCCACACCAGACACCAGCCTCCCTGTCCCCACAGCCACCTGGGACATTGTCCTGCTATCTTCATGAAGGCAGAGCCCTGTAGAGGAGTCTGGTCTGGGATTTCAGGTACCTTGCTTTGATTTGCAGCAGGAGGCTGACCAAGTGAAAGGTTTTTAGGGAGAGGGAACGCCAGAGTCCCATTCCAGCTGCCCACCTCTTGGTGAAGAAGCTTGATGTAGATGCTTTCAAGGCTCAGGAGGTGAAGCAGTGCTCACTTGTCCTCCCACATGGAAAGCTGTGACTGCATTGTGTCAGAGGGACAAGGAGCTACCCTTGGGCATGCTGGTAACTGTCGCTAGGATAAAAGTCTTTGAATCTGTCAAAAGCTTTCAGTAAGCCTTGACCTTGAAGGAAACCTCAAAAAAAACCACCCTCTTTCATGTTGTATGTACTCAGAACAATTTGGAATTGTTCTCTCTATGGGCATTTAGACAGTGGCTCCTCCACGTGCTGTGTGATTTTGATGGCGGCAGCAGTAACCTGCCATCAGATCTGTTGAGCTTCCCCTTAACAGACTCCTCTCAAACGATACCTTCCCTCCCAGAGACTTCTTCATGTATCCAGACCACTTTCCCGTCTACATCCTTCCATATTTGTCCTCCCATTTCCTTTATCCTTTGACATCCCTGCTCTGGCTGGCTGGGAGTTGCAGTCTCAGTCGTTGAACGTGGAGGTTGCCATGAAGAAGTTCTACCTACATCCTGGGTGCCTCTGCTGTTGGCTCACGGCTCCCATTGGGCTGGTGGGATGAGATACTTGAACATGTGCATCGTTCTTGAGCTTGCTCGACAGGGTAACATTTATCTCTGTCAGATAAACAGAACTTTAAATGGGCTTTTTGGACCCTTTGGCTGGTTACTGCTTCAGAAAGCATGTTCTTTTCCTCTCCCTTGGGTTTTTTTCTTCATGTTTGTTTTTTTCCCCCCTAATTCTCTACTTTTCCCCCTCCCCATCCTGCCTGTTCCCACCTCTCTTGCTCCTGTTGGAGCTGCCGGTGTTGCCAGGGCAGCTCTGGCCAGAGCTTCCTCTTCGGTCACTCTTCAGCCAGCGGAGCTCTTTGAGCATGAGGTGCCGTTCCTCCTGGTACACTGAGGCCCTTCCTCTGCTGCTGTGCTTTGGGGAGGAGGAGACCAAAGCTGGTGATGGCATCAGGGTTTCTGCAGAGCACTGCCTAAGCCAGGCATCCTTTTTATATGACTTTCTTTTAACCCTGCTGTATTTAACAGCTTTAAGTCTCGAGGTCCGGGCAATGCTTTCTCTGCACGCCGTCCCCACTTGGTGCACTCTCTTGTGTGAGTACTTCTGCGTTTCTTGATGTTTCTTCTCTTGGTGACCCTCTCCTTGCTTCAGACCTGGGCTCCCACAGCTCTAAAGAGGAGCCTGGTCCCTCCTGTGCCACGTGGAGCAGGAGCTGCTGACTGTGTGCCCCTGGTCCTGCATCCCAGCAGGACGGGGTTTCAGACTGAAGATCCCGTTCTACTCATGAGGCAGGTTCCTGGCAACGTGAAGGAGCCTCGTGTCTGCTTCAGGGAGAGGGTTCAACCCAACCTGACAGGTCCATCCTGCACTGATGTTTTGCCCCTTGCCACCCGGATGCCTGTTGTGTTTCATCCTAAGGAACAGTGTGCAAAGGGTGGGGAAGGCTCAGATCCTCTGCGTTGCACCTTGCAAAGCCAAACCACTTGAGATGAAACGTCTGCTTAGCACTGGATTATCCCCTGAACTCTTGACTAGGGCAGAGGACCCACCGACAGGTCAGCCAAAGCTGTGAGTATTTCCTGAGGACGGTGCAGTTGCAAACCAAATCCTTGAGAATGAATTCTTTTGGTCTCTTTTAAGCCAGAACCAGTGCACTGAGGAGGTGACGGGGAGGACACTTTGCACTTGGACCCGGTGCAAGGCAAGCAGCTTTTAAACCTGATCCCTATTAGAACCAGAGCGTTTCCCAGACGTGCTCTCCACTGGAGAAGAAGCTTTTTCTCTAAGCGGTCGCTTGGGGTGAATTCATTTTTAATGGCTGGGGGTGAAGCTGCCTGTTGTGGCTGCGAGTTTGACGATGGCTCTTTGTAAATAACTCCTTGGAGAAGCAGGACTAGCTCACGAGATGGGGAGAGAATGTATTTTTATGCAACTTCTGAGTGGCCTTTCAAACCCTGAGATGAATGATTTGTTTTACTGGTTGTTGTTATATAGTATTATAAGTATTATGTGTTTGAAAGTTTGGGAATAATATTCACATCTATGATGCTTGTAAACACAACAGTATTTATAAATGAATAAAATGAGAGTTGATAAAATAGAAGCTTTGACTTTGCTTCTATCTTTCTGGAGCTGCAACTTGGTCAGCCCAAATTTCTGCAACACGTCACTATCAATGGTCTGTAAAAGCCCAAATGCTCCCTCTGTGGTGCCAAGCCCTGTACGTGCTTGGTCAGGACAAACCTGGAGCAAAGACACAGTCACTTGGTACCACGTCTTGGAGCCTTTGTCCCACGTGAGGTTGCTAGAAACTTCTGCACATTTCAGTCTATTGAGGTGTTTCAGGGTGCTTCAAGGTGCAGCCTGAGCTCTTCCCCATGGGCCTAGGGGTGTCCAGCACCTCTGCAGGACCAAAACATGTTTATATGGACCCACCTGTATGTGCTGGGACTGTTGATGTCTCCCCACCTGCACCATGTCTGGGCCATGGGGACATCCCACCATGTGTGAGCACACTCGTGTTCCAGGGGTTCCCCTCGTGCCGTCATCCCTCTTGTCATCCCTCAGCCCTGGGACCTGCCTCCCACCGAGCCCCAGCAGCAAGACCAGGAGGCAACCGCGGCTCCTTTCAGCTCGTTTCTTTAATAAGGAAACAGGGATCATTACAAAATAACCATGGAACGACGAGAGACGGGAACAACAGAGTCCACACGAGAGGAAGGGGCTTTAAAAGCAGCTTCACGCTGGAGCCGAGCGCTGTGGGGCTGGGACGAGGCAGAGCGGGACCCCCAAAGAGGCCGGCTCCTCCCTCCCAGCTTTGGGGGCAGAAGAGGAAAAGCAAGCCCAGGTTGCTGCCAAGCCTCGTGGGGTCACTTCCTTTTAACCTCGGGGACCAACACCAGCATCGTGGCGGCATGGCCAGGTCTGTGCCGGTGCAGCCAGGAGATGGGAATGCCGGCTCTCACCCCCAACCCAGCCCCAACCAACTGGCCATGGCAGAATAACTCAAATTGCCCCAAAAAGCCTTTTCACCGCCAGCTCTTTGCTGCATCCTGCCCTTCCCACTGCAGAAATGCTGCCGGCCCCAGCTCTGTGCCCGGCACTGCCCCATCCCCTCGCCCACCG
>NW_009936267.1:14959-15245 GCF_000696875.1 Nestor notabilis | reverse complement strand
TGCTCTGAGGGTGAGATGCACCAACGCGACACAGGACACCGAAGCCACGATGTTGCCGCTACTCGGCCATGGGATCAATGTGACGAGACGCAGGAACAAGACACACGCGGAGGTCGTGGCTACATCGCCGGCAGCTCACGCTCCGCTGTCGGCATGCTTTGCTTCTTGGCATTATTGTCTTCTTGTAGATGATCTTAGTTTGTGTTTCCTCGGGGCAGGGGGGGAAATCCTCAAGGTGATGGAGAGCACTCGAGCAATGAGGTTTGTTCGTCACCGTCTCTGCCTC
>NW_009936267.1:14231-14937 GCF_000696875.1 Nestor notabilis | reverse complement strand
GTCAGAGCACGCGGCGTTGCCCATGCGGCTACTGCTACGGGGCTGCAGCTCATGCACTGGTCGTGGTATATACAGCGATGGCTCCATACGGTTACAAGTACACACAGCTACGGGGGTCAGAGGCAGCGCAGATGGCTTTAGTGCTTCGGTTGGTTTTCCCTTGTTTTATTAAGAAACAAATCAAATGATCTATTAAAGTCACAGTCTCCCCTCCCCAGGGATTATAGAGTCCGAATGGAAAGTGGGAACTCTGCTCCTGGTGAGATCCTGGGTGATGCAGTGGGTCTGGGGGGGATGTGGAGGGGTGTGCATGGAGGGGTGCACATGGGGGGTTGCACACAGGTACATGCGCTGTCGTGTGTGCACACGTGCTGCCCACGCTCACTGATGGCTCTGCCCAATTCCTTCCTTTTCAACCCATTTTCACATGAGGCAAATCCCCCCCTCCATGCCTGGGTGGATTCTGGAATGATCCTGACTCAAGAGCCCAAATCCCACCCATGCCCTGGCCGAGGGGCAGCATCCGCCCTGAGCTCCCCTTGGGTTAAGAGCACCCAGAGGTGTTGTCTCCCTTTGCCATGAATGCAGGGCAGGAGCTCGTTTGCTGACACTGACACATCCATTAGGAAAAGGGACTAATTAAAGCTGGAGATGACCCTGCAGGACCCACCGAGCTCCTGCGCGGCGCCGGTGCCACCTTCAGCAG
>NW_009936267.1:13583-13983 GCF_000696875.1 Nestor notabilis | reverse complement strand
CGGGAGCTGCCGAAGCATCCAACGGCACCAGGGTGATCTGTTTTGGCACTTTGTCCCCAGGCTCAGGATGCCCAGCACCGAGGTCCCAGCCCAGGGCTGGAGCCCAGAGCAGCGTCCCCAAAGCCCAAGGACAACCCCCCCTTGCTTTCAATTGTGCCAAACCCCCCCAAACCCGAGCCCGGGGAAGCAAAGTGGAGCAGGGAGCACAAGGCTTGGAGGAGTTGGAGCCAGGACGGGGACACCAGCTCCAGCTCCTGTTGGTGCCCCAGTGCAGGCTGTGCTGAGCTGGGCAGGGCTGCGGGACCCTCCCCAGGCTGCAGGGAACAACCTTGGCTTTGCTGCTCAGGGGCTCGGTCCTGGCTCGTCCCACCATGGAGAGGTGGCCTGGAGAAGCTCCTGC
>NW_009936267.1:12523-13528 GCF_000696875.1 Nestor notabilis | reverse complement strand
AGCGGCTCGGTGGGGATCAGCAGTTCACGGGGTTCTGGTCCCTGGTTGGCCATGGGCTCACTCTCCTCCTCCCCACCTGCATCACAGTGGTGGGATGTGGCAGTGGGGCTGGAGCTCCCCATAGCCCCCAGGCTGCCCTGGGGCAGGGCTGAGCCCTTTGGGGAGGCACCTGGCACCGCTCTGGGGGCTGACCCCTTGCATCCTGAGACCCTTCAGCATCAACCTGCCTTGTGGGAGCGTCTTGATCTACAGGTTTCAACCAAGGCTGGTGGGACACACATGCAAACCCCCCAGCGCTGCCCTTGCCTGGCCTCTGGGACATTGCTTTGGCTCACATCCCTCCATGGCTCTCCTCCGAGCAGACCCCAGGGGCTCTCCGAGCTCAGTCTGGCCCCACAGGAGCTCAGCACCCCCCAACAGCAGCGCCCTGTGGTCCCTACAAACCTCTCCTCAGAAGAACCAAGCCCGGAGCTGGCCAGGGCACTGAAACCAAGGGGGCTCGCCCTCCTCGATGGAGGGAGGCAGAGCTGGAGGCACCAGGGTCTGCTGCAGAGGGTCTTCTCCACCGACTTTTCTGTCCACACCACAGCTCATGCCCAAGGCAAGCACAGTGGGTCTGGTCATCCTGCATGACCACCTCCATTACCACCTCCATGAACGAGTGGTGCTTCCCACATGGAGCCAAGGGGAGGACGGCAGCAGCGGTGCCACGAGCTGGTGACACGGCCACAGGGGAAAGTCCCAGGCGTGACGGTGGCTTTGGACCTGGAAGGTGGTCGGAGGCGATGGGACATACGTCAGGAGGGAGCGATGCTGAAGAACGAAAAGAACCATCCATGTCTTTAACCTCTTCCCCTGGAAGCTCTTGGGACCATCTGGAAACCCTTCCACAGCCATCAAAGGGTGTTTCAGCTTAAAAGAGAACAAAACAAACCAAAACGGAAGGTCGCAGAACTGAGGTATCGGTAGCTCTGGGTCGCGCCGACTGTCCGCGGTGCCGCGCCG
>NW_009936267.1:9358-12476 GCF_000696875.1 Nestor notabilis | reverse complement strand
CTCCGCGAGTGCCACTGGGCAATGGGCCGCCGGGGGTTGGCCAGCATGTCGGACCAGTGCCGCAGCTCCGTGCCTGTGGAGTTGCAGCCCGTGAAGATCTTGCCGATGGCCTCGTTCTTCCCCAGCTTGTCGTAGTCCAGCACCGTGATGACCACCTGCACTTTCTGAAGGAGGAAACCTTCTTTAGAGGAGCAGGAAAGCACCAGGGGGGCAGCCCAAGGAGCCCTCAGGGCTGAGCCCCGCTGTGGCCCCCTCCATGCCTGAAGCTTCTTCCTCTTCCTTCCCAAGGCGCCCAGGGCTGCAGAGCCACCACGGGCACCCAGCTCGCCCTGATGCGGCCCCCAAGGGGTGATGTGGGGCTGGGCCGGGGCAAGTGGCAGGTGCAGGAGGGACACGGAGGGGAAGAAGGCACCTACCAACGGTCCAAACTGCCCCTAGGAGCACTGCAGGGTCCCTGCTGTGCCTGGGGGGAGCACTACAGGACCAGGAGCAGAGGAAAGCCCCTCTCCAGCCATTACCTGAGTTGGGACTGCACCTCCCATGGTGGGTGCTGCCCAGGCTCCCACCTCTGCCCCTGAAGCAGATGTCCTCAGCATCAGCCCAGGCCCAGGTTGGGATTGGACATTATATAGTGGGTGACTGGACCAGGAGCTTGGCAGGAGCTGGGAAGGCTGCTGGGAAGGCTGGGACATGGGCTGGGACATGGGCTTGGGCAGCTGTGGGACTTCTCCCATCGCCCTCACCCCACCTCCCTCCCAGGGAAGTCATCAGACAAACCTGTATCTGCTCAAAGGGGATCTCGAAGCTGAAGGACTCATTGAAGTAGGGGTTCAGGGTCTTCTTCTTGACTGTGGTCTTCTTCTTCTTCAACCTCTTGCCATTCTGCAGCAGGTGGATCTTCACGTAGGGATCTGGGGGGGCAGGAGGGTGCATCAGCCAGGGCTGAGATGCCCAGGGGACACCATCAGCCTGGTCCCAGGACAATCTGAAGGGGGCCTCCAAGGATGCTGGAGAGGGACTCTTCATCAGGGACTGGAGTCATAGGACAAGGGGTGATGGGTTCAAACTGAAACAGGGGAAGTTCAGGTTGGATACAAGGCAGAAGCTCTTCCTCGTGAGGCGGCTGAGGCGCTGGCACAGGGTGCCCAGAGAAGCTGTGGCTGCCCCATCCCTGGCAGTGTTCAAGGCCAGGTTGGACACAGGGGCTTGGAGCAACCTGCTCTAGTGGAAGGTGTCCCTGCCCGTGGCAGGGGTTGGAGCTGGAAGACCTTTGAGGTCCCTTCCAACCCAAACCATTCCATGATTCTATGATGCTGTGATGAGATGCCCCACACGGTAAAGAGACATATTTAAGGAATAAAGGTGCTCTGATGGATGGAGCTCTTCTGCATCCTGTGGGTCCTCTTGTAGGAGGAATGGAGACAGTGGAGTGACACCGATGGGTGCTGTCATCCCCATTTCTGGAGCAGGACACCCCAGCAATAAAGCTGAACCCTTCCACCCATGCAGGTGCTGCTCTTCTGGTTAATAAAACATGCTGCCAACTGTGTCCTTGGCCCCAAGTCAAGGAGGAGCAGGACCAGGAGCAGATGGCGGAGAAGCATTTTCACCGCCCAGGTCCTGCAGCATCCTGGACCCTGGATACAGTCGGGAACCAAATCTGGTTCTTCCAAAGGATTGCAGGGCCCATCCCATCCCATCTCCCCTTGCACCACAGGCAGACCTGGGGCTGCCTCAAATACAGGAGGTCCCAGGCACTGGTGGTGGCTTCCCCAAGCCCTTGCCAGACTGATGGCCCCATTGTCCTTCCCCACAGCGAGGTGGAGGAGAACCCACCTGAGAGACCCCCGACATCCATCTTCTTGAGGTTCTTGGCCTCCAGGATGCAGACAGTGAGCTTCCCGGCCGTGGGCACGTACCGGAGGGAGATGCAGATATCTCCCAGCTTCTCTGGCTGCAGAGCAGAGCAGGGAGCAGGTATCAAAGCCTTGCCAGTGCTGGGACACGGTCCCACATGCAGGTCCCCCCACATCCTGCTTAACCTTCACTGCAAGCCTGAGCTGGCTTCCCGTGCACCAGCACAAGGGTTTGACCACTTGGGTCTGGGTCATGCCAGGCCCAACGCAGCACTTGAGGTTCATACTCTCCAGTTTGTTATAGAAAGGCTTTTGCACAGAGGAACAAGGGGACAGATCCTGCCCAGCACTCATGGCCAGGACGCGCGTCCTGAGCAGTGTTGGGTGGACCAGAAAGCAGAGCTCGCCCCGTGGCCACCCCACATCTCAAGCCACCCTGGCCAAGTGGCTGAGGTCCCGCTCTCACCTCCTCCTTCTCACCGCTCTGCAGGTCCCGCCACTCCTCGATGGGCTGACCCAGGTCCACCGTGTTCATGGGCACCTTCACCTCGCCAATGATGTCATGCTTGGAGAAGCGATCGAAGTCGTAGATGGCCATCACCAGCGTCTTCCCACCCAGTTCCTGGTAGGGCACCTGCACAGGGAGCTCCACTGAGTGGGCTGGCAATGGGCTCAGAGCTCCCAGCAGTGCGGCTCGACGCACGGGACCAGCACGCAGCCAGGGGGAAAGATGAGAGTGGGAGACAAGGTCCCGTGTTGCAGGTAGGCAGGGTGGGTAGGAAGAGCCTCACCTTGAAGGTGAAGGTCTCATTGAAGGCAGGGTTGAGTGTCTTCTTCTGCACTTTGGTCTCGTACTTTTTCTTCTTGTCAGGGAGCAGGAACACCTTCACATAGGGGTCCGAGGTGCCGCCCATGTCCAGAGCCGGCAGCTCGGCGGCTTGGAGGATGCCCACCGTGAGCTGGAGGTGGAACAGGGATGTCTCCATCCAGGCAGCTGCGATGCCAAGGGCTCAGCCCCAGCCCAACCCGGGACTGGGCTCCCCAGGGCTCAGCACCCAGCTCCCCGCTCCCTCCTTTGCCACCCAGGCTTCTCCTCCTCAGGAGCCTCCCTGGGCAAACCCCACTCGAGCCCCATCACCTGGTTCGCCTGGAAGTCGTAGTCCAGCGAGAACTGGAGCTTGCCCAGGTTCTCCGGCTCCTTCTCCTCCTCCTCCCCTTCCCCCTCCGTCAGACCCGTCTCTGCATCATCATCGTCCTGTTGC
>NW_009936267.1:5381-9327 GCF_000696875.1 Nestor notabilis | reverse complement strand
GAGGCTCAGCAGCAGGGTCAGAGTCCAGCGTCCCCATCCCTGCACCCCTGGGGACCTCCAGCACCCCAACCCCACCAGCAGCTCAGCACCCGCGGAAGGGAGGCCCCTGTGCTGGGGACATGAACATGGACAGAGCAGCCCTGGGGTGGCACCAGCTCTGCCCACGCCGCTGCTTTGGGGCGCCCCAACACAGGGTCAGCTCCAGCAGAAGGAGGTTTGGTGCTGGTGGATACGGCTGCAGTAAGGAACGTGCTGCAAAGGGCGCAGGGACACTTCACCCCTGCTTGGGGCAGCCCCACAGCCAGTGCTAAGGGCTTTAGTAGCTTAGAAAGAACCTAATTCTCCTAAGGCAAAGCCACCCCTCTCCTTCCTCTCCAAGTTATGGTCCATGGGGTGGAACCTGGGCTCCTCAGCACCTCTTTCATGTGTCCCCAGCTTCCCCATCCCACCCTGGAAGATGATGGAGAAGGAAGCTCGTGGTGGCACCTACCGTAGAGGGTGTCCCAGGATGGAGAGGGAACACAGCAGCAGGGAGGGAGGTCAGTGAGAGCACGGGAGGGGAGAGAACCACGTTACAGAGAGTATCGACGATGGGATAAGGGACCCAGGCCAAGGAGGGAAAACCCACCCCACATCTCTCACCACCCCAGCGCAGGTCCCATGGAGCATCCCCACTCAGCCCCACCTGCATGTCCGTGGTGCCCACATGGCTCTGAAGAGCAGAAACCTCCCGCCCGCTCCAAACAGCCCTTGGGTCATGCCATTGGAATAGGCAGGATCACCCTGAGACTGATGGTTCCAAAGCCTCCCTCCTGCTGGCCCCCAGGGTGGGAGATGGCCCCAGCTCCATGCACCAGCACCTGCCTTTTGAGCACTGGCTTTTCGGGGACCCCAAACTGGTGGGTGCTTTGGCCTCCTCTCTGAGCTAAAGGCACAGCTCCGTGAAGTGGCAGCTCAGGGGAAGGTGGGGAGACACAAGGGATTAGATTCACATTTGCTGGGTCAGGTGAAGCATTGGCAGGTCCAAGCCAGCTTGAGCCTGGTCCCATCCGGGCCACCGGCCACTGGAAGAGGACAGTGCTGCAGTCCCAGGTCCAGGCTCACACCTGCACTGTCCCATCCCAGGATCCTGGTGGCTCCATCCCTCTCTGCTGCCTGAGCTATGGGTGCCCCAACATGGTTTGTAACTCAACCAGAGGGATCATCCTACAACAAGGCCAAGCAGTGCAGAAGGATGTCACCTGGTTGCCTGACTTCATGTCCTTCATGTTCATGGCATTCTTCATGCCTTTGCCCTTCTCCTTCTTGTTCTTCTTCTTCTTGCAGCAGCACTTCTTGCAGATGCAGAAGCAGCAGGTGAGGATGAGGAGTCCGGCTACCACCGCGATGGCGATGAGGGCCCAGGGTGGCACTGAAGGCAAGAGCCAGGGCCATGGTCAGCCCCACAGCTCCCTCCCTGCCCCACCACCTTGTCCCATGTGTTGCACTGGGACCAGAGCGATGGTGTGGTCATGAGGAAGTAATACCAGGAAAAGGAAGCAGCTACTCACAGGGGATCTTGTTGAGCTCGTTCATGAACTTGTCCTTCAGCTTGGTGAACATGTCCTCCTTGCTCTCGCCCGGCCCTGCGGCCTCTGTGGAGTTCTCCATCGTGGTCATGGGCATCGTGGTGGCCGTGGCCTCCGGGGCCATCATGGACGCTTGCTTGAACGTCATGGTGGGTCAGGGGCTCCCTGGAACACAGCGTCCCCTCGGTGGTCACACAGGTCCCTGCTGCCCCCACCTCTGCCCATGCCCAGGCTGTGCCCCCAGCAGGAACCTGCCCCAAGGACAACATCTGCAGTGACAGCAGGGCTACAGCAGGGGCTTGGTCTGCTGAAGGGGCACAGACCCAGCGGTTCTGAGAGACCAACATCTGGATCCTCCACAAGTGAGGGAATTCCAGCCGACAGCCGGCATCAGTGCCGGCAGCTCAACATCCCAAGGGCAAAGTTCCAGGCTAACACCTCTGCAGGGGTCTGGGCCATGGGGCTGTGCCCCACTGCTGCCCCCAAGTGTGGGGCAGGTGGAGTCCTGCTTTGTCCCACACCCACAGAGGATAAAGGGTGTCCAGGCCACCCTTTGGGCTCCCATGGGTGCACAGTAAGGATGGGGAGTGCAAAGCAAAAGTGCCAGTGGGGTAGGCAGTGCCGTGGGGTGGGGGGACCCCCGGGGACCCCCCACTCTGCACCCAGCTGTTGGGTGCAGGGTGGGCACGCAGGCAAGACCACCATCCTCCAGCACCACAGCCCTGGGCACCCAGTGCGGTGATGGGTGTGCTCCTGGGTGCTGGTGCTCCCCGTGCCACGGGCTCTGCAGCATGCCAAGGCACAGGCTGAGACTGGGATACTGGGATAGGGATGCTGCAGTTGGGATGCTGTGATTAGGATGCTGCAGTTGGGATGCTGCCAATTATGATGCTTTGGTTGGGGTGCTGCAGTTGGGATGCTTTGGTTGGGATGCTGTGATTTGGATGCTGCAGTTAGGATGCTGCAGTTGGGATGGTGCAATTGGGATACTGTGATTGGGATGCTGCAGTTGGGATGCTGTGATTGAGATGCTTCAGTTGGGATGCTGTGATTTGGATGCTGCAGTTAAGATGCTGCAGTTGGGATGCTGCCAATTATGATCCTTTGGTTGGGGTGCTCTAGTTAGGATGCTGCAGTTGGGATGCTGTGATTGAGATGCTTCAGTTGGGATGCTGTGATTTGGATGCTGCAGTTCAGATGCTGCAGTTGGGAAGCTGTCCAGATTTGGATGCTGCAGTTAGGATGCTGCAGTTGGGATGCTGTGATTGGGATGCTTCAGTTGGGATGCTGTGATTTGGATGCTGCAGTTAAGATGCTGCAGTTGGGATGCTGCCAATTATGATGCTTTGGTTGGGATGCTGCAGTGGGGATGCTGTAGTTAGGATGCTGCAGTTGGGATGCTGTAGTTAGGATGCTGCAGTTGGGATGCTGCAGTTGGGATGCTCTGATTGGGATGCTGCTCGCATCCTGCTGCACACACTGCAGCAGAGCTGCATTCCTTAGGGATGGGTCAGCTGTGTTCAGCATGGCACATGCTTCATGTATGTGCACATATGTGTGAGTGCTTGTGTGCAGGGAGACATGCAAGTGCTGGTGCAGTGTGCAGGTGTCTGTGCACGGATGCAGTGTGTAGGTGCAGGGTGAATGTGTGCAAGGGCTGTTGCATGGGGTGTGCATTCACATCTGCACATGTGCCTGTGCAGGGGGTGTGGATGCACATGTGCCAATGCATGTTCAAGCATGTCTGTGCACGTGTGCAAGGCCTTGGGCATGGGATATTGCAAAAGTGCATGAGGGTGTGCTTATGCAAGTGCTTCTGCAGTGTGCAAGCATGTATGTGTGCAAGTGCTTGTGCACAGGGTATGCACAACTGTGTGTGTGCAAGTGCTTGTGCACAGGCTTTCCCACCGCACTGTGCTTGTTGGGTGCTGGAAGAGCTGAGAAATGGGGGAAACTGAGGCATGAAAGAGACGGGGACAGGGGGCGAAGCTCATGGAGACTCTGTTGCTGCCCCCCCCCCCCCCCCCCAGGGTACAATCCTGCCTGCAGGGAGCCTGCAACCCCTGCCAAGAGGGCTGGTCCTGCCCACTCAGTGGTCAGGCTTCAACCCCCTCCTGCATTGGGCAGTGGTGGGGGGGTGTGCACGGGACAAGTGTGGGGCAGTGCCATGGGGGGCAGCCTGGGAGCAGAGGTGGGGTGGAAGGGCAGGCTGTGGGGCAGGGTGTTCCTGGGCACAGTCCCTTGCGTGCAAGTCCCCATCCCCACTCTGCCACTGCCTCACTGGGTGTCTTTGGTCACATCCAGTCCCCACCATGCACAGTCACTGCAGCCACTGCAATCAGTGCAGTCACTGCAATCAGTGCAGTCCGTGCAGTCAG
>NW_009936267.1:4413-5011 GCF_000696875.1 Nestor notabilis | reverse complement strand
CATTTACACGTAATTAAAAGCCAGGCCGGGTTTCATTTTCCAGCAGCACCCCAAGGTCTGGGCGGGATGGAAATCCCCGGCTGGAGCCGACGATCCATCCATCCCCAGGGCATTTCCCACACCGGGAAAAGCGCTTCTGACCTCAGAAAACCCCTTTCTTGAGCCCTTCATCCCTTCTCCTCCCCGCGCAAAAGGCTCCGTCCCACACCCCCTTCCCGAGCTGCAGCAGCACATCCCACACGGTGCAAGAAGGGGGATTTGGGGATTCCCTTTGGCAGAGCATGGCGGGTCCCCACGGCGCCGGGAGAGGTTCCTCCACCCCGGAACCCCGCGATGGGAGCTGGAGGCAGCTCCTCCTGCCCTCATCAGCCGAGACGTTCCATGAAGGACCAGACCCAGGAGGGGAATTTGGGGTGTCCGTGGCCACCACAGCACACAGCGCAGGGTCGGGATTTGGGGGGGTCCTGCTGCTGGACACCCCCCCGCTCAGCCCCAGGGGCAGCTGAAATCTCTCCCCTGCGGGGAGGCGAAGGCACAAAGCAGCAACGACCGAGATTAATGAGGCTGAGGAGCAATTAGCGCCCGGGCTGTGGGCAGG
>NW_009936267.1:2637-4345 GCF_000696875.1 Nestor notabilis | reverse complement strand
GGTGAAGCTCGTTAGCTAATGAGCTGCTCCCATCCTGGGCCTGCAGCAATGGGTCATTGCTCCTTTATGGGATGGCAAAACCAGGGCTGTGATGTCCATCAAGCCAACGGGCTCTAAATCATCCCACTGGGATGGAGACACGGGGACCCCTCAGCTTTGGGAGCTGACCCCAAAACCTGCTCAGCTTGGGTGGAAATCTCAAACTGGTCCCAAAGGGGAGCCCCAGGGAGAGCCCCCTCCTGCCTCAATGGGGGCAGGAAACCTGGACACGTTCCTGTGATGCATCCCAGGGACAAGCAAGCATTTTGGGGTAGAGCTGGGCTATTCGGCAGCGCCCCAGCAAGGTCTTGATGCCAGCGGCTGTTTTGTCCTGGCGTAGCAGCACAAGGGCTTGTGGAGGAGACCCCATCTCTGCCAGACCCTGATGCCTGTGCACCCCAACACTCCCATCGTGTTGGGACCAGCGTGTCCAGCTTCAGACACGGAGGGGATGTGCCAGGCTGGGGTTTGAGCTCACAGCAGAGATAGGAGAGTCTAATTAAGGCAAAAACATGACTTGGCTTCTAATGGTCATTTAATTAGCAGAGAACTGGCAAGGGAAGTGCAGAGGCACAGGGAGAGCGAGGGATCAGGGAGGAGGGAGAGCAGGGGGAGATGGGGAAGGGACACTGCTCTGCAACAGCCCAGGCCAGCAAACCCCAGCCCCGTTCCCTCTCCTGCATTAGTGGTGCCAGATCAGACCGGGGGCAGCAGCACCCAGCGCTGCCCACACCTCCCTGCCAAGGGCAAGGGGAGTCTGCTCATCCTGCCCCATCCTCTTCAGGGATGGGTGTTTATACCAGGCTGAGTAACGGGAGCTGGAGGCAGCACAGACGAGGCGGGTGATGGAGCGAGGATGCTCCAGTGACAGCAAGTGGCTACCGAGATATCACCCACAAAGGGACATGTTCCCCTGTGCCCTCACCCCAGTAGGAGCAGGCACCATTGGCCAGACCCTGCAGCCCACCAAGGGAAACTGAGGCACAGGACATGGGCAGCAGCACCTCCAAAGAGAAACCCCATGAGCAGGGATGCACTGCCCGGCACAGAGGTGAACCACGTCCTTCCTCCCAGCTCAGAGCAGTGCCAGGACCCTACCCAAGCTAATGGTGCAGCCACCAGTGCCCGCTGGGCCCTGGGTGCTGCTCCCCCATCGAGCCAGGCTCCATCCTGCACATCCCCATGGGGTCACATCCAGAGTCCCCCCCTCACCCCGAGCTGGAGGCCCAGGGGATGGACACAGCGAACACAGGCAGGACCAGAGCCCGTGACGAGCTCTGGTCTCACTGCACCACATGCTGAGCTCTGGCATCTCATCCTCAGCACGGAGCCCCCAGCCTGGAGGAAGGGGACCCAGCCCCGGGCTCCGAGGGGAAACCTTGTGAACTGAAAGATCCGAAACTAAACGCAAGGACTGTTTTCAAAGCTGATTTGTGCCTTTGCTCTCCTGTCGCAGCCACTGCGCTATTTACAGTCAGCCCGAGTTAAAAGCAGTATTAAAGGCAGCCTTCATTCATCACTAGGGTACCAGATTAATGGCTTCTGATGTTCCCAAGGCAAAACCCCTGCTCCCGCGAGGCTGCGCCGGCTGCACAGACAAAGGTCAATGCACCCGCAGGGCTGCGATGCAACAAGCCAGGGAGGAGGTGATCCCATCCTGCGCTCCCTG
>NW_009936267.1:2336-2564 GCF_000696875.1 Nestor notabilis | reverse complement strand
CCAGCCACTCAGCACCAAGGGGCTGGTGAGCACCTTCCCCCTGCTCCTGCTCTCAGCTTCCCACTCTCATCCAGCGCTGCTGCAGTGCTTCAGAGACCCCACTGAAGGCTGTCTTGCTGGTTAACAGGAGAGGTACCTTCTTATACAGCCCCAGAGCATGGTGCTGGCAGAGGCCGAGGTCTCCCTCACCCTGGAGGGGCTGTGGTGGCCCCAGGAAAGGTCCCGGGC
>NW_009936267.1:1210-2306 GCF_000696875.1 Nestor notabilis | reverse complement strand
ACCACTCACCAGCGGTGCTTCATCCGGAGGGTTTCGGCACATGCCACGTGCTGCCGCAGCACTCATGGAAACGGCATCTGGAGATGCTGCAGAACACGGTCCCCTGAGCAGTGGGGATGCAACCGTCCCCAAGGACACCAGAGCATCCCGTGTGGAACCGCCAGGGTCAGCCCAGCCACAGCCAGCACCAACAGCCCACCCGTGGTGCCAGTGCCCAGAAACCCCTCCCAGTAAAAGGGGACATCACGCTCCCCGGCACCAGGATGCTGTGGCAGCCGTGTCGTGCTCTGCTGGGCAGAGCAGCACAGCTAAATAGGGCAACAGATGGCGATGGGCTGAGTTATCCTGGCACTTCCAAGGCACCACATGGCCCAGAGCACCCGAATTCTGCCCGCAGGGTGGGCACTGCCCTGCCTGCAGTGCTGCCCCACTGCCCGCACACCCCGGCCACGGCCCCGGCGATTGCTCCTGATCAATATAGGGGGAGAGAAGAAGCAGCCAGACAAGCTCCTGGGGAAGAGCCAGAAGCTGCTCCAGGAGAGAGCTGAGACGAGGCGGATCGATCCGAGACGGAGGCTGGGAGTGCACAGTCCTGAGCTCAACCTACACGGGCTGCAGGAGCCAGGAGGTGGCAGTTCCAGGCGTGTCCTGCAGCCCCCAGTGAGATCTCCAAAGCACCAGCCAAGCACAAGGAGGTGATGGATGTTAGAAATCCAGGGAACACCAGCGATCATCTGGGGTGAGAACGCAGATGGAGGAGGCACAATGATGTTGGCATCGGAGGGGACAACACTCCACACCAGCCCAGGGGCTTTCACTGTGGTGCTTCACACCATCAAGGCTGGGACACCAGGAGGTGACTCCCATGGATAAACCTTGTGCAGGTGGAGAAAAGCCACCGCAAGCAGAGCCCAGCCGGAGCGATGGGCACAGCCCTGGGCAGGCAGAGGGGTCCTCTGCTCCTCCCAGCCCTCCAAGCTGTGTCCCCGTGGGCACAAGCACAACAACACAAGCTTGTGCATCCAGGAAAGGCTCATTCCACCCCTGGAATAACGCAGAGATCCGCAAAGCGCTGCAGCTCCCGGTGAGCAGCACC
>NW_009936267.1:782-1179 GCF_000696875.1 Nestor notabilis | reverse complement strand
CCAGCCACCGTCGCCCTGCTGAGGGTCCCCGGGGCCAGGCCCACACAACAGGGGTCTCTCAGCAGGCACTGAGTGAGCGCCTCTTCCCAGGCTTTGGTCCAAGGAGAAAACCTCGTAAGTCCCCTGGGAGCAGAGTGAGACGTGTCAGAGCGCTGCAGGGCATCCCTCTGCACGCAAACCCACGCACGGCACCGAAACAGGGGATTGTTTTCCCCCTGGAACCCTCTGCTCAAAGCTGATGGGAGCAGTGGTGCTGCCTCAGGGATCCCCAGTGTCAGCAGCCCTCGGTCCCAGAGCCAGCCTGGTTTGGGTTGGAAAGAACCTTAAAGCTCCTCCAGCTCCAACCCCTGCCCCGGGCAGGGACACCTTCCACTAGAGCAGGTTGCTCCAAGCCCCT
>NW_009936267.1:0-436 GCF_000696875.1 Nestor notabilis | reverse complement strand
GGCGGTTCCCCAGAGCTGGATCAGGGCTGCAGGGCGGGTCTCCCCAGAGCACAGCAGAGGGGCAGGATCCCCTCCCCGACCTGCTGCTCATGCAGTCACACAACTGCCTGTGCTGGAGGAGCAGGGTGTGCATCCAGAGCCCAGCACAGCCACACACAGTGCTGGGGGCAGCTGCGGTTCCCCCCTCCCAAAGCCCCAGCACAGGGGCTGCAGCACCAGCAGAACCACCCCGGGGTGACAGGGAGCCCCTAACCCCATGGTCCAACTGGCAGCAGAATCCGGGGGAGCCACGATTCCTCCTCCAGGCACCAGAGCAGATGAAGCATTTGGGGTGCAGTGGAGCGGGTGGCCCCAGCGGACACTGGGATCCCGCACGCCAGGGCTGGCAGAGGCGTGCCAGCACCATTCCTGACTGTAGGATTACACCAGGATGGAG
>NW_009936266.1:406-884 GCF_000696875.1 Nestor notabilis | reverse complement strand
CCAACCCAAACCGGGCTGGGATTCTGCGATTTTTGGGCCTTCTTCACCAGTGGGGATCCCCCTCAGGCCCCCCTGTCCTGGCTGAGCCCTCCTGCACTCACTGCGCTTGTGATGCTCAGAACTGAGGATCCAGGATGGGGAATCCGGGGGAATTTGAGGGGGAGCAACACCTGATTTCTCCACTCACCCCTTGGCATGCACCAAGCTGATGGGTCCTCACCCCCTGCCTATCTCCTCACCCTCCAACTCATCCCACCCCATCCCATCTCATCCCATCTGTATCTCATCCCATCCCATTTCATTTCATCCCATTCCATTTGTATCTCACTCCATCTCATCCCACTCCATCATGTCCCACCTGTATCTCATCCCATCTGTATCTCATCCCATTTCATCCTGTCTTGTCCCACCTGTATCCAACTCCATCTGTATCCCATCCCATTTCATCCCATCATGTCCCACCTGTATCCCATCCCAT
>NW_009936266.1:0-255 GCF_000696875.1 Nestor notabilis | reverse complement strand
GCCCCACCTGTATCCCATCCCATCTGTATCTCATCCCATGTCATTGCACCCCATCATGTCCCACCTCTATCCAGTCCCATCCCATCTTATCTTATCCCATTTCATCCTATCCCATCTATATCTCACCCCATCTAATCCCACCCCATCTTGTCCCACCTGTATCCCATCCCATCTGTATCTCATCCCATGTCATTGCACCCCATCATGTCCCACCTGTATCCAGTCCCATCCCATTTCATCCTATCCCATCTATAT
>NW_009936265.1:7532-10702 GCF_000696875.1 Nestor notabilis | reverse complement strand
GTGGGGGCTGACCGGGGAGAGGGGGTCATGCACCCCAAGGCAGCACAGGCCAGCAGTAAACCCTGCAGAGATGCTAGTGAGCAGGGGGCAAGATCTCGGGGCTAAGTCACATCTACTGGGGGGCGGGAATCCTCCCTGCATCATGGCAGATGATTAACACCCGAGAAACTCATCTGCTTTCTCAGCGAGGTGCTCACGCTAACCACATCCTCCGCCTTGCTCCACCGCTCCAACACGGCTGCCAAAAGATAAGAGGTGACACGCAGGCCCTCTCACCCCCTTCCCCTCCCTTCCCAGCTCACGTGCCTCAGCTGCGGAGGGCTTGGCCAAACCTTATTGACTCTATCTTTGGGTTCTCTGGGAACTGTTATTACAAAGGAGGAAACCAGACACACACATCCCCCCACCAAGTGCAAGGGAGGGGAGGAAGCAGTTTAGCACCTTCAGCTAGGAGACCAAGCAGGAGCCAAGCAGCAGCGTGGTGCACAGGGTGGTTTATTGGAGAAGGCTGCACGAGGGGTGGCAGGAGAGGAGAGGCTGAGCCAGGGCACGGGTGCCTGGGGCTGGGGGCAGTGCTGCCTGGGGCTGGGAGCAGGCAGGAGGGACCTCTGTGGCTTCTCTGCTCCAGTCACTGGGCTGCACACAGAGGGAGAACCTCTGCCTGGCTGAGCTGCAGGCCACATGCCTGTCACTGCTTCTCTTACAGGTTGTCCACGCTCTTTGGTGCCCCGGCCATCAGGTTGCAGGCAATCTTGTGCTTCTGCCAGTGCTGGACCTGGCATGCCCTGTAGAAGGGAAGCCGCTGCTCAGGGGCTCTGCTGTGAAGTGAGGTGCCCAAAGCTTGAGCAGTGGCACAGCAGGGCCACATCCAACCCCGGGAGCGAAGCAGTGACAAGGACAAACCCCAGCACCATGCTCCTCCAGGCACTGGGGTGGAGCTGACAGGGCTGACCATTAGCCCAACAGGGAGGTGGATGCAGCCCTTAGTTCCGGGGCTAAGACGGTTTAACACCAGACCTCGGCAGATGGTTCAGGACCAGACACTTAATTTACTGCCACCACCCCAGCTGCCACATCCCAGGCTGTCACCTGCACCCACAGAGCCATGGGTACTTTCCTCCCCACTCCTGCCACACTAGGGTGCAGGGGAGGGAGACATGGTCACCATGGTAAGTGCAGCCCGTCACTGCTGTCAGTGTGGGCACAGGCAGCTCAGCACCTCGCAGTGGCAACACAACACTAACCAGTATCTCCTCCACCAGTGTCCTGGCACATCAGCCTTGCCGTAAGATTTGGAGAGGTACGTGGCAAGCGGAGTGTCAGGAATGCGGAGAGGGAGCCCTGGGGGCTGCAGGGGACACAGGGACTGCAGGGCCCCCTTACCGTGAGCAGTACCACTCGTTCCGGCAGCGAGAGCACCGCTTGGCCGCCTCTGTGCCACACACCCCGCAGCGGGGCCTGTCGGGGGCCAGAGCCTCCATCATGTCCAGGCTGTAGGTCTCTGCCCACCTGCAGCAGGCAGAGAAGGGGTGAGGCTGCTCACAGGGATCTGCCAACAAGCAGCGAGCTGTCCCCGCTGCACCCTGACACCCAGGGACATCCCCAGCCAGTGCCACACACCCCTCCCTCCATCCTCCCAGTGTGAGCTCCATGGGGAGCATTCATCCTGCTAATGGGAATGCTGGTTCCACTGGGCACCTTTTGTGCATGTACCAGGGCCCTACCTGCGAGCCTGGAGCTTCAGCTCCTCCTCGGTGGGGCTGAAGACGTTCTTCACCTGGTGCTTGGCGATGGCCTCCCACTTGCCTGTGTTTTTCTTGAGGATGTGGTCCCAGATAATGGGAACCTGTGGGGAGAGGTAGAGCAGGAGGAAGGGGTGCTCCCAACTGTGGTATGGGGGCCTTCAAGGGGCAAGCCAGACCCAGGCATGAGAAGCATGTCCCCCAGGGGGCTGAGCAGAGGCAGCACGTGCAGAGGCGAGGGAGCAGGGAGCGAGGGTGTGCTTTTGGGTACACAGAGGGGATGGTTCTGTTTGCCAATGAGCGTTCAGGTGAAACAAGGCAAAACCTTTGGGGTCTGGCTGGGAGCGAGAGTGAAGCCCCTGACCAGAAGGGCCTGGGCTCAGCCCCTGCGTGCCGGCAGCCGCGTGAACCCCGTGCTCCGGAGCCGTTTGCCTGAGCACATTTTTCCACTCGTCACATCCCCGCAGATGAGCACCCGGGGCAGGGCTGGCCAGCGCGAAAGGGAAAGCACCAGCCAAGAGCAGCGCGGGGAGCTCAGGCTCTGGAGACGCTGCTTCAAACAGCGCTGCCTCCTCCAGCAGAGTAAAAATAGCCAGGCCTGGAAGGGGAGGAGGCTGCTCTGGGAGCAGCCGAATGGAAAAAGGCCTTTCCTCAGCTTGGCTTGGAGACAAGGAGTGAGTTCACTGCTTACAGGGCAGAGCAGGGAGCCCCTGTGTGTGCTTCCAGCTGGATCCCCCTGCCTGCCCCCCGGCTCAGCCCCAGCCCTTGGCAGAGGCAGGAATGGCACAAAAGCAGAGCTACGGAGAAGGGCAGCAGCCTGGGCGAGGGCTGGATGAGGTCCGCGGGTAGCAGCTGCCTGTCCCTGTGCCACTGGCACGCCGGCAGTTGAGGCCTGTGGAGCTAATCCATAACCACCTCACTCTGCTGCCATCCCAGCCCCAACCATCGGCCTTCCTCAGCCCCAGCTCCCGGCATGGCCGTGCAGGCGGCTCAGCTCTCGCCAGGGCTCATCACCCTCCTCCTGGGCCTTGCATCCAGCTCTGCTGGGGACAGTGTGTTTGCTCTCCTCACAGCCCAAGCAGCCACTGCCCAACCTACCCATCTGCTCCAGGAAGCGGTGTGGGAGCCTCCAGCAGTGGGGAAGAGCCTTTGCTCTCCCTGCTTTTCCCAGCTGCCTGTTTGGGGATGTGCACAGTTTCCCCCCTCAGCTCACACAGACACACTTCAAAGGAACACTTTACTCCAGAGATTACCACTGCATGGATGAAAAACCCCAAGAACCTCACACTGTTTGAAGACCCTCAGAGTTCAAGCGTCACACATCAGCCGGGACCAGTTTGACTCCAGCCTCTATCGCCAGACCCTGGCACCCCTCTGTACACAGTGTGACAAGCAGCCCCTGCCCAGGGGGAGTCCAGAATTCAGCAG
>NW_009936265.1:3790-7501 GCF_000696875.1 Nestor notabilis | reverse complement strand
GAAAGCACTGACAAATGTTAAATGAAGAGTTAATTGTGAAAGCAAACTAGTGGTTGTCTCTGCACCACGCAGCTTCAATGCAACCCAGAGAGCTGTTTATAACCCAGCACTTATGCCTTTGGATGTGACTGCGTGGCCGCTGCAGTAGCAGGACAAGACTCCCACGTCACACACAGACACCTTTGCTAGCAATAAAGTGTGAAATGGGTGTTTGGCTGCTTCACCCAGGCACCACCTTGCCAGAGCTGAGCTTGGGGGGAGGAAAAGGGTATAGGGAGTTACCAGGCTTAAAGCAGAGTGGCTGGAGAGGTTCAGGAAGAGCCATGGGATACCTGCTCCAGGATGAGATCCTTTTTGGGGGGAGCTGGCTCTGTCACTGTGAGGTGGCTCAGAAATCTCTGCATCTCCACCAGGTTGGGCAGCTGGTCAACAAGGACATCTGTCAGGAACACACGGAGCTGTGGCCACAGAGGGGAAGAGAAGAGTGAAAGAAGAGAGGTCAAGACAAGGGAGCCAGAGCTGGGGAAGCAGCATGGCAAGAGCAGGGATCTCTGGGGCACTGGCAGAGTGACCCATAGGGGTCCCATAAGGTGCACTTGCAAACATAAGCTTTGCTACTGCTGGCACGGTGACAGTCCCCACTGCTCTCCCACCACTGGCTCTGAGGAGCCCACAGAGAGGATGGGGAGAGATGCATGGAGGTGCCTAGTGCTGGCAAGGTCCTACCCTGTGCTGTGGGGCCCACGGCCTTCGTGGCACAGGGTCCTACCTTAAGGAGCTGGCTCCTGTTGAAGCCATCAAAGTGGTATTTGCGCTGGCACTCGGGGCTGAGCAGGAGGTTGAGGAGGGCAAGCCACACCTGCCCATCCAGCTTGGTCATCTTCACCTGGTCTTCAGGGGGCACCTCGTGCCATGTGCCATTCTCAAACTTCTTGAGCTTGCCTGAGGGACAGAAGAACACACGGCTCCAGGAAGAGACAGTGCTGCAGCCCAGACGTGGGGACGCCAGCCTATGCTCACTGCAGTGCAGGCAAGCCCCTATGCTTCTGCCTGCTTCAGTTTCCCCACCCCTTTGCTCAGCAGAGCAGCCTTTTTGGTTCTGAGACAATGTATTAGGGAGTATGAAAAGCATAAAGAAGATGTATAGAGACAAAAGGGCTGTGGCAAGAACTGAAAGATTCCTGAGATATCTCCCTCTGTACCTGGCCAGGAGCGCTGGTAGATGCTGGGGGAACCCACATTGCAACAACAGAGTGGCTGGAGAGGCATGTTTTGGGCTACCAAAAGCATGGCCAACACCTGCTTTTCTGGAGTTTCTTCTGTCAGTGAAAGCCACAAGTAGCATAAATACAACTAAAGTGACAAAACAAGCTCCAGAGACTGCTGCTCTGGGGGGTGGAGGAGGATGTAACCCTGCATCTGCACAGCCTGGAAGTGCCTTTGCACTCTTGTTTCTTTCTAGGCCCTCCCTCAGGGCCTTAGATCAAAGCTCCCTCTTGACACCCCGAGCGCACAGGCAGAGGGAAGGGATGTGTTTCGTGGCTGGAGGAAGGAGGAAAGCTCCCACATCCAGCTGGGCCCCTCAGCAGGCACAGAGCCACATGCTTCCCAGCGTTTCTTCCTCCCCTGCCCGTGCTCTGACCCCCTGGTGCAGGGCTGGGAAGGGGGTGTGGATTCCCACGGCCCAGGCTGTGCCCACCAGTGCTCAGAGGCAGGCAGTGGGGGAGTTGGGGGGCTGCAGGAGGGCAGGAGGCAGGGCTGATAGCAATGGGCACAACCTGGTCAGAAGCCTTTGGCAAGAGTGAAGCCGGATGACCAGCAGCCTCAGGGCCATTGGTTTACTGCCTGGGAGAGCCCGTGGCTGGCTCGAATTCTTACTGCTGGCCCTATAAAGGTGCAGAAAGGCTGAGACTGGCACCCTGGTCTTTCTGTGCCTGGGACAGCACTCCTCAGAGGAGCAAGTGAGGCTGGCAGACCTGCTACACTCCTGTCCTGGCCATGATCGGCTCAGAAGAGACATAGCCCTGAGTGAGGACTGGCTTGGGAAGCACTGCAGGGGTTCCCAGCCCAGCTGTGCTGCAGCTGCTTTTTTGCTGAACAGCTTTAGGCAGGAAGCAGTAGTGAGGAGCAAGAGAAGGAGGCTGGAGAGGAGCGTAGAGGGGGAGCAGCTTTCTGCAAAGGCTCCTACAGCCTATGGGTGGGTGCAGGTCCCAGGGTGTCAGCACAGCGCTACAGGTACCATGGGGCACGATCCGTACCTGCTTCCCAGCAGCTCCAGGGGCAGTGCTCCACCAGCTCAACAAGGAGGCAGGGCAGGTTGTGGGTGCTCAGCATCCGTGTCAGCGCGCTCAGGGGCAGGCTGGAAACACAGCAGAAGGGGTGAAATGGTGCTGCCAGACAAATGCAGAGCAGATACAAACACTCCCTGAGGCAACAGCGAGAGGCAGGAAAAACACAATGATCTGGGTTCCTGGGGGGTACCACGGAGCAGGGTGAGGTGCTGCTGCCTTTGCCCCCACGGGCACTGCTACCGTGGGTACAGGCAGCTGCTGAGGGGGATCCCAGGCACCTGCTGTGAGCCCATGGAATCTAAACTGGAGAGCTGGGCACACGTGCTCTGCTGGTCCTGGGCACCCACCTCTCCACCTGGTCAGTGATGAACCGCAGCACGGACAGGGCCTTCAGGGCAATCTCAAACTCCATCGCCTCCGCCTGCTTCTGCAGCTCCTGTGGAGGGACAAGCACAGCCTCGGGATTGCAGGCCCCATTTCCCAGGAGCTACAGGGAGGAAGGCTGTAACCACAGACCGGGGAGGAAACCAGAGCTCTGCAAAACAAACTCTCCTTCTCCTCTTGACTGTGCCAGCGTTGCCTGTTTGTCAGGGCAGCTGCAGAAGTGCTCACAGCCCATTGCTGCTCATTCCTCATCCCCCTACCCCTACTAATGGGTCATGGGTGGCCATCAGCAGCAGTGCCCCAGCACAGGGACACCTCCTGGAAGAGGCCAGTCCCAGACTGCTCCTCTCTCCCGTTCTGGGATCATCCTGCAGCCCACAGCCCTGCAGAGACCCGTGAGGTTCAGGCAGGGGGAAGCTGCATGATCAGCAGAGGAACCAGAGGAGGAGGAGGGACAGCTCGCACAGCTGCAATCCTACATCCACCCCTCCTGGATCTGCCTCTCCTCTACAGCTTGTGTACAGCCAGCTAGGGTATCTGCCTGTGGTCATCCCAGCCCGCAGCTATGCCATGTTCTCCAGCCACCCGGCCTCCTTCCCTTCCCAAGCAGCACGGACACCCCATGTGTCCCCCACGTGCTCAGGCTAACAGCCTGACCACCCTCTGACTCAGCCTCTTTCGAGACCATTGGCACAGCCAATCCGAGAGGTGCCAAGTCCCTCTCCTTGGCCCAGGCAGAGCTTCTCCTCCCCAGTCCCAGATGCTCAGCAGCTCAAATTTTCGTGTGCAGAGCACTGACCTCAGCAACTCGTGTTCCTCTAAAGTGCCACCGCAACTGTTCCCTTACAAATTCCTGTGGTAAGAAGCCCTGTGGTTCCCATGCCAGTGCCCCACACGCTACTAAGAAAGCCCTACGGGCTCTTGTCCCCCTGCCTCTCCAAACTCCTGCAGTGAGGCCCTTTCCTACAGCTCCTCCTGGTATCCAGACCTCATCTCTGCTACCTTCAGGCAAGGGATTATGTTTTGCCTGTGCTTC
>NW_009936265.1:1308-3759 GCF_000696875.1 Nestor notabilis | reverse complement strand
CAGAACAAGTCCTGCTCCAGGGGTTATCACCATACAGAGACACAAAGGACAACAGGCTCCACAACACAAGAGAGGGCAGGAACAGCTTTTTCATAGGGGATTATTGTATGTGGAGTCAGGAGGGGCTGGAATGAATCAGAGGAAACGAGGCTCCCTGGGAGATGAGTGCTTTTTAGAATGGTATTGGCTAGAAAAGATCGTTTTATTTTAAACTTGAGCCATGTCAAAGCAGTAACAGAGACACCCCTTCCTCTCCCCAGCTGGGAAAACATTTCCTGGAAAACATCCCTATTGTGCTCCGGAGCCCTCCACTTCCTTCCCCTTTCTGCAAGAGGAGCACGTGCTCAGGCAACAAGCCAGAGGATGGAGGCAATGCGGGGAGGTCTGGCCAAGTTTGCAGGCTGTCACTTTAACCCTGCTGCTCCAGACACTCCTTGTGATGTGTGCGGTTTGAAGGAGAGAACTCGAGGTGCTGAGGAGCACCGGAAGCAGAGAGCTCCCACACCGGGAAGGTGTGCACAGCAGCCTGGGAACACCTCAGTGAGAACAGCTCCAGACTTGCTGCTGGCCCAGACCAGCACAGAGAGGAGGTGTTTCACAGAGAGCCAAGCAAGTTGGAGGGAAACATGTTAGGATGATTCCTAGTCATATTATACATCGATTTAGGGAAGGATCCCTCTCATGGTTAACCATGGCTGGCTCCAGCAGCAGCCTGAGCTACGGTGGCCTCACAGGCTCCAGGGATACATAGCCACACAGCTTTCAAGAGAAGTGGCAAATGGCCAAAACCCCTGTAACGAATATTTTGTCTAACTGCCAATACTCCAGCATCCCCCCTCAGAGCTCAGACCGTGCCCTGCAGGAAGCCTCAAGCTGGAAGCCTTGGCTGTCTCCATGGGAAGACCCCCCCGTGCCTCTTCAGGGTGCCCACATCCTCCATCACATGTGTCCCCAGTGAGCTATAGGACTCTCTCCTCACCTGCATGGACGAGGGCCTGGCCAGATCCTCAGGACGAAGCTCCGCCGGGGTCTCTGTCCGTCCCTTGGTGCTCTGAGCTGCGAGCAGTGCCAGCTTTCGGTGGCAATAATCAATCAAATCCAGAATGCTGTCCTCTGCTGACTCGCAGACCTCCTTCACAGCAATAAGGGTTTCACAGAGGCTCAGCCCCACAGCTGTGGATTCCCATCCCCAGCTGAAGAAAACTGAACCTGCCTCTTACCTTGTAAAAGAACACTGTCTCCAAGAGGTTAATGATGGAGGCTTCATGATGCAGCTGCGGGAGGGAAATGGCAGGAGTTAGATAACAGTGGAGCAGTCACCAGCACCGAGGACACAGGCAATGGGACCAAGAAAAGAGCTCTTCTAAGAAGCTGCTTATGTAGTTGTGGCCAAACACAAGCCCAAGAGCCAAATACAAGTGATGTAATCTTTAAAACAACTCCAGGTCATGCAGTTCACATTAATATTTATGTTAATATGCCTATGACACTATAACACACTGATAGAGAACCAGCTTCCCAGCAGGCAGGGCTCTCCAGGGCCCTGGCATTCTGCTACAGTGGCAGCACAACTGTAGCCCTCAGGCAAGCTGAAGCCCCCGGCACCAGCACAGAGCCACTGCCTGAGATGGGACAGTGCCACCTGAGTTCATCTGTGCTGCTCTCAGCTCCCTGGGACCAGGCAGACAGCCTTGCCCGGGGACTGGGAACCATGAGATAGCTGACCCAAGGCAATGCTGCCTCAGTACAAATGGCTGCCCAGGGAAGACACCACCTTACCCCAGCAAGGTGTCACCCTGGACTGAAAATGGGCTAAAACTTTCAAGCCTTGGACAGATTTCCTTTCAGGTCAAGGGCTGCATCCCTCTGCAGGGAAGCCCAGCTCCTGAGATCATTCCATTGCCAAGAGTGGCCCAAGGGACTGCTGCTCCCGGGAGCTCAGTAAGAAAAAGCATTTTCCTTAACCTCAGTAGCATGTAACCTCAGAGAGGCCTCTGGTTAGAGGTGCCAGAGAAAAACAGTGCTCAGAGGGGGCAAATTCCCCAGGGGGGCTGCTGCCTGGGAGTGAGGGTAGCACCGAGTCTCTGAGAGCTGCAAGCCAGAGGTACAGCCACCTCCAGGAGCAGCTTCTGCTGCATCCAGCAGCTCCCACAAGCTCCCAGTTGGGATTAGGCAGGGGTGCAGCCCTCCATAGAGCTGAGCCGTCCCTGTCCCTCCTGAGGGCAAGGACATGGGCTTGTCACTCACGGCTTTGGGAACCAGGTGCTTCCCAGTGTGACACAGCCCAGCACCGCTTCTCAGCCTGGTGACGTGTAAAGCCCCAGCTCCGAGATCTTCAGGGTGAGATGTATTTTTAAGCACAGTGGTGCTTGCCCCATTTCCAGGCTCATTCCCACTGTTCCCTCTACTCACCACTACATAGATGGGGAAGGTGCTTCTTGGCTTGAAGTC
>NW_009936265.1:730-1288 GCF_000696875.1 Nestor notabilis | reverse complement strand
CAGCACAGGGAAGACCTTGTGCTTCCAGATCTCCACAGAGATCAGCTCGCCAATGAGAACAGGAATCTGGAGAGGGAAGGGATGGGCAAAGCAAAGCCTTTTAGGCCAGTGCTGTGGGGGGAAGCAGTTTTACTGCTAACGCTCAGCCACACAGACCTGGGAGTCATCCCACGGAGGAGGGCAGCCTTGGGGCAAGCTGCTGCTGCCTTTATATTCACTCAGCTCAGAAACCAACAGCTTTTCACCAACAGAGCAGTGGGCAGAGAGCTCCTGGGGCTGCAAAGGGGGAAGGTGGCCCTGAGGAGCTGGGCAGGGACAGGACAGCACCCATCCCTGTGCAATCCTGCACATTCCGGGCTGGGACACCCCAGGTACAGCCCTGAGATCCACAACCAGAGGGGCAGGTTCACAGAAGAGACCAGAACAACCTCCAAGAAACAAACCAGAGACCAGCAAATAGAAATACCACAGCTTGACCTTTAATAACCCCCCCCCCAAACCAAACTGGCAAACCACTGGTCAAACGTCTTTGCCAGAGATACAACAGATTCTTCACCA
>NW_009936265.1:0-249 GCF_000696875.1 Nestor notabilis | reverse complement strand
AGGATGGCGTGCATGTTCAGCTTCTCCACGCGCTCGTGCTGCCGGAGCCACCTGCGGGGCAGCCAGCGAGGACGTCAGAGCCAGGCGCTGCTGGACACGGGCTGTGCTCCTGGAGAGGGGCCCTCACGCAGGGAAACCTGCTCCTGGCACCCCCAAACTCCAGTGCCCCCCCCGAGCCTGCTGTGCTCCCTGCGCTGCCCTGCTGCCTGCCCCCGGTGGGGACACCCCAGAACTGGGGTCCTCCTCTCC
>NW_009936264.1:43109-73198 GCF_000696875.1 Nestor notabilis | reverse complement strand
TGGAGGTGGTGGTGGGCATCCTTCATTTGGGCCTGGTATTACAAGTATTCGGTTCTCCTAGTGCGGTGCTCGTGTGAGGGCTGCCCCGTGCAGCGAGAGAGGGCTGGCTCCTTTTCCTGCTCCTGTTTGATGATGCTGTAGAGTTGGCAATACTCTAATGAGTTAATGCGAATTTAGTGCTCAGTGAGGAGCGCGTGCCTTCAAAAGCTAAACTTCGAGAAATGTTCGAGGCCGTTTTCAGTCTTTATGGCTTTATGATGGCTTTTTACAACATTGTGTTTTCCATTTAAGTTTAAATTTTCTAAAGTTTCTGTGTGTAGGATTAAGTGCTCTTCAGAGCTCTAGCAGTTCGCTTGAATGCTATAGGAAAAAAATGTCAAAACTAACTCCACTATAGGAAAAAAAGCCTTTTAAAATATGTATCTTTGTATCTGCTATCATGTTTTGCAGTGATACTTCTGAGCAGTTTGCATATTGCTGTTACGTGTAGAAAATACGTTTTGGCTACAGTCTTCCATGTTTTTACTATAACCTTACATGTTGTCTGAAATTATGTCTATAAAAAATGTACTCGGAAATCTTTTTCAATAGAAAATACACCCTAAAGGTTTACTCGTTTGTTTCTTCAAGTCCCCAATAAGGGACAAATTGGTGATGCGTGAGTTGGGAGGTGAAAACCACAGCTTCATGTGGGAGAGTTTCATCCAAGAAAAAAGCTGTCTGAAGCTCTTTGTGTTTTCTAAGTTGGAGGAGTAACGTATCAGCATAGATCTCTGATTTTAAGTTCGCTTGAATGTAACTAATTTGGAAATACCAAACCCTTAAATATGAACATTTAGAAACTTTGATCTGGAAAGGGCATGGTTCTTTTAGAACACTTCAAAATCCACTTGCTGTAAGGAATTGGGATTCTGTTATTTTCGAGCGCTATTAGTATATGCCTAGTGTCCTTTTTGAGAGTATTATTCAGACTGTTCCATCTGTGGCAGTGAATTTATTTCAGAGGTAATTAGAGACTGCTACAGCAAAGATAGTTGAAGATAGCTTTTTGTGAAAGTTTTACATGAAATAAATGTGAACAGTTACTTGTATTCTGTAAAGATATATGCTGCCACGTCTTGTTTTTACAGTGGAAAGTAGGGGAAGACTTCTTTTGCTACTGTTTTAGTAGAGTTATATAACAAGATGATGAGAAAACAGCTTACTGAATGGGACTGTGAACCCAGATGGCCTCTAATCTTGTGGAGATGAACTCATTATGTTTGGTGGCATAGGTCAGCATAGAGTGCCAGTTGAAAAGCTGGGTCTTGCACATCTACAAAGCCGAACGGTTATCTGTAACTGAAGTAAGTTCTTACAAAACATAGCTGTTTTCTAAAATAAGATAAACTGATGACTAGGCATTTGTTTTGAACGCTTGTCAAATTTACTTTTAGTTGTCAAAGAGAGCTTCCCTTTGAATTTCTCATAGGATTGTTCTGCTTCTAATTGAAAACAAAGAAAATGTGAAAGGCGTAGTGTCCTTATTTTCTAAATAAATCTGACAGTTCACCTGAGTTAGAGTTACACAGAAGGTGTGGTTTTACACTTGGCCTGTCTGGGTTTCGCTCCTCCTCATGATATGGCTTTCATTTGCCTTCCTTGAGCCTACTAATAGTTTGTATATAGTCATAAGGTTAGCCAAATCAGGGAGTATAGCCAGCTGAGAACTCGTGTGTTTCTTTTAATTTTGGTTTTATTTGTTGGCTGGCTAGTTTATAGATGGCACTCTGCGAATGCATGGCCCGGTGGACACTTCTGTTGAGATGAGGAAGGGAGTATGGATGAATGTGCAAGGACAGTAGGGCACACATCTGCCAGCTCCCAAAGTAGCAAGCTCCTAACTATACCTGTGTTATGATTCTGATTGAGAGATGCAGAAGCTGAATTACTCCCAACTGTGTTTGCATGACATGGGTCCAGACATAATGAGCATACTGTGTAGTTCCCGTTTCCTTAATGGTATAGTAATAGGCTGTGTTTGCATAAAAATACTGCTGTGTGCAAGTGCACCTACTGAGAGGGCTGTATTGTATCATTTTTCTTTGAATAATATACCTGACACAGATGGGTGTAAGGTGTACTAGTACAGCTTTAAAACTTAGTTCAGGATTCATTGCCTCCCACCCCCACCAGAACTGACTATTAAAAAAAGAAAAAAGTTGTCACTTATTTAGATACTTCTTAATCTTGAGTCTGGAACTTTAGATGACTTTTTCTACCTTCACTGTGTGAAAATTAATAGCATATGGGTTGCAGTAAAATGTGTAGAAATAAGTTGTCCCTTATGTTTCCTCCCTGCCCAGTTAAAGATGAAGCTGGGATCATGTCCTAACATAGCAGTTAAAACTAGCTGGAAAAAGTTATTCTCTGCCCCCCCCCCCCCCATCTATAAGGGAACTTCATAGCTGTTACAAAGACAAGATTTGGAGCTTTGTGCAGTGGATCTGTGCCAGCAGCACTTAGGCTACAGGGGTTTTTATTGCAGCCTGAGAGTATATACGGTTATGTATTCTTCACCTGTTAGAACAGGCTAATTTTATTGCTATAAAGGAATACTTTATTTCTGATCTTTTAGCTTTAGCAACTTTTCCATTACTAAAGTCAAAACTAGAAGTGAAAAGAAAACTTTTAACATGCAAATTGTTTTATATTGCATAGAATGACACTATTAGCAGCAATGCTCTAGGAAACCCAAATTATCTTGTTTGGTTTTGCTAGAAAATGTGATGTAAGTGGCACAGCATTTGCTGCTTAAATAACCTGTAGTGAAGAAGGTAAAAAAATCTTTTTATTGATGTGTATTTTCTGTGTATTGTGTCACATATCCCCTTTAGAGCCCTGTTTTTGACATCTTGGTATTGAAATAAATGCAAAAGTTTGACATCCTGGGTCTCCAAACTCACTTACTATATTGAATAGACATCACCCTGGACCTGAAAGTGCAGGCTATAGAAATCCTAAAGCAGTCTTTCCAAGCACTGTGGAGTGTGTTTTACACTTTTCCTCCTTTTACTGAGGAAATTGAGAGCCTCAAAAAAAAAAAAAAATCCAAACAATTATTTCTAAGAGAAGAGATTAAAAAAAACCCAAACCAATCCATAACTATTTCTCGTTTAATTTTTAATGCTGGTATCTGTGGTGTTCTCACTGTTACATTTTTAGTGATCAGGAGGTCTAGTTTTCTAAAATAGCCTTGTGTTTGCATTTTATAATGATTATGTAATTGTTAGATTATGAATCTTTCAAATGTTCTACACAAACTGATTTTAATACAGCATATTTTCTTTTCAGCTCTTCCTTTTAGATTCTTTTTCTTGATTGCTTGTCATGGCAACAGGAGGTGGTCCCTTTGAAGAAGGCATGAATGATCAGGACTTGCCTAGCTGGAGCAATGAGAGCCTTGATGACCGCCTGAACAACACGGTATAATTAATCTTTTATTTCAGTTGTCATTTTATGCTGTGCATTGAAATTCCCAGGTAGATACTGTTAGTGGCAGGTAACAAAGGAAAATGCAAAGCCTTGTCAGGACAGCTTTACAGCTAGCAAAACCTATACAAATAAGGTAGATGTAGGCAAGCAATGAGTGTAATTCAGAGGTCATGTGAAGTGTTTTCGGTAAATAAAGTAGCTAGACACAAAAGCATTGTAGGTGTTATGAAAGTGAAAACTCTAAAAGGTCTAAACTGCTGAAGAATCATAGAATCAAGAGTCTTCAGCAAAGAAAAGAATTTTAGCTTCATTTGAAATTAATGTAATGCATTCTAGGATGAAATGAGTTTAAAATTTTCTGTCAAGCTGCTTCTAATTTATGCAGTGGAAAAAATTGTATTTGGTAATGTGACATTTCCTTTAGAAAACAGTGCATATTTTTTATATCACTTTTTATTTTTACTTCTAAAATGAAGTAAACTCTGTTGCTGAATTAGAACATTTACTTTTTATTAAATGTGGATAACAAACAGGACTTTTTTTGGTTTTCTTCCCTCTGCTATTGCTTAAGGACTGGGGAAGTCAGCAGAAGAAAGCAAACAGATCGTCAGAAAAAAACAAGAAAAAGCTTGGTGAGGAAGCTGAAACGAGGCTTACTAATGATATATCTCCAGAATCCACACCTGGAATGGGACGACGGAAGACCAGAACTCCTCACAGTTTTCCTCATGCTCGATACATGACACAGATGTCTGTTCCAGAGCAGGCTGAGCTGGAAAGGCTTAAACAGAGGATAAACTTCAGTGATCTGGATCAGGTTTGTATGAATAGAATACTAGCTCCCGCTATAAATGTGACTACAAAATTTATTCAGTTATCTCTTAATAATTTCACAGATGAATAAAGAAAGCTTTCATAAGGGTTTAAGGTAAAAAAAGTTTGTAGTCACCATGGAAACCAAATCAAAATTCTGGTTTTGAACTTGAGAAAATTATGGAAAGTTTAGGACTGTGCTTGCCTGTGCTCGAGGGTATGCTAGCTGCCTTCACTTTCTTTCAATCATTAACAAATTCCTGTGTCCTCAAGTCAGTATTTCTTACTCATCATACTTGTTTGGCACTCAAAAATACTTGTTACCTTGTTTTGAAAGTCTGTTCTTGAAGTGCCAGTTTGTGATTTTCAACTTTGTTATTCTTGTGGACGTAACAGAAGAGTAGCATTAGAAACTGCTCCTTAGTGTACTGAAATATATAGCATTAATTCTTGAGGCATAAGTTAATTTTTGTCAAAGTTTGTTGTTAAATTGTTTGGCCTGTGAAGGTTCTTCTGAAAAGTCATTGCTTTGACTTAGAATATGAAAACTGGGCATAACTTCCTCCCCAGATATATGTTACGGCAGCAAGTTACTATTCAGAAGTTTGTAAAGAAAAGCTGAAGTTATGAGGTATATTCTTCAAGGGAATACGTTGCTCATTTATTGTTGTTCTTCTCAAATGTACCTGGTGAAATAGGATGCTTTTCACTATAGTAAAGGTGGAGGCCACAGCAAGGATGAGGAACTAAGCTCTGAGAAACTTCGGAACCGTTTTGCTTCTCAGCTGTTGTGGGAGGGTGGGTTTGCTTTCTGAAAGCTATGTGGCAAAAATCACTGGCACTGTCTTTAGCTAGGTTTTGGCTAATCTGTGACTAATAAGGTAACTTTAAAATCAGTGTAATAATACAGCAGAACTAGTAATCCAAGCAGTGAAACTATTCAGTGTTCAGAATATATTGGAGGAAAAATAAAATAATTAAAGCAATTGTTCTTTTTTTGGTTTTGTTTATAGAGAAGCATTGGAAGTGATTCTCAAGGCAGGGCAACGGCTGCTAACAACAAACGACAACTTAATGAAAATAAAAAGCCATTCAACTTCCTGTCAATGCAGATAAACACTAACAAAAGCAAAGATCCTGCCTCAGGTTCCCAAAAAAAGGAAAGTGGGGTATCATTGCAATGTAAAGAGTTATTTGGAGCTGCTCTAAGCAAGGATTTCTTGCAAAATTGTCAAGTCGCTGCTCAAGAAGATGGAAGGGGAGAAACAGCTATGGATAGTAGCCAGGTATTTACTTAGCTTAGAATGTCTACAGAATATTGACTCTTAGAAAGGTTTTCATTCCCTTGTTACTTTCCAGTGCATCTTTCTAAATTTCCGAAAAGTGTAACTTCATTGAATATACTTGCCTTATTCTAAAACACAACTTGAGGAAAACATGAAACCAAACTTAATGGTGTATTGTTCTTTAGAAATCTCCTTATTGGTAACAGAAGCAGTATTAATTTCTATCTTAAAGGTTGATTCTCTTTTATACAGTTCCAGAAAATACTCTCACAGTTTAATATTTTCCTATGCTAATGAGCTCAATTCTGGTTTAGCCTGTGTCGACAAGAAGCCCCGTGCTTCAGCCTCACAGCTTCATGCATGCGTATATCTATCCTCATGAAAGCTGTTGACTTTTAACCACTTGGCAGAAGAGTGCTTATAGGATTTTATGTCACTCCTTGTAATTGCTACTTTGCTGTTGCTGTCACCGTGTCTTGCGCATTAACTACGTTAAAGCTGTAGCTGAATGCATTCAGTAACTTCAGTGTCTTTACAGATTGTGAGCAGACTAGTTCAAATTCGCGACTATATTGCTAAGGCCAGCTCCATGCGGGATGATCTTGTAGAGAAAAATGAAAGATCGGCCAATGTTGAGCGTTTATCACACCTTATAGATCACCTTAAAGAGCAGGAGAAATCCTATCTGAAATTTTTGCAAAAGATGCTTGTAAGTTTGAGAATGTAATATATTTGTTTCTGCACTGTAAGCTTTTGAGGAATTGACCATTGATGCTTTGATGGTGCTACTGGGGTGTTGGTTTTGATATGTAGTACCTTCCCTAATTCATTTTTACTGCCCCCTTACATAGCTTTTGATTTATGCCAATGAAATATTCCAGGCTAGAGAAAATGAGGAGGAGGATGTTCGGACTGTAGATTCAGCTGTGGGATCTGGTTCTGTAGGTGAGAGCACATCGCTAAACATTGATGTGCAGTCTGAGGCTTCAGATACCACGGTAAGCTGCTTTTAGTAATTAAGGTGCTAGAAATGAAGACTTTGTTTTGGTTTTGTCGTGATTGTTATGATAGTGTCATAATCTGCAGTTCAGTTAAAAAATAGTAGATCCCCAAGCACTCTCTTCAGAAGGTGTTCATGCATGTGTGGCTAATCTAATTTTTTATTATTTAAGGGGGGAAAATTAATTATTTTGTCACAACAACAATATATCTTGATTATTAAAAAAAACAAAAACCTTAGGTCTTTCCTCAAAGTAGAATGAAGGGTTAAATGTTTACGCTAGCAGACCATGCATTGGATTGATGTAGGAAGGATATTTTTGTGTGCAATGTTTGATCCAAGAGTTTGTTTCTGTTAGTGGGGAAAACTTGCTGGTGTTGAGTGAGAAGAGAGTTGGAAATCAGTCATTAGTGGGCCATTGCCCAAGCATATTTAGAGGGGTATGGTAGAAGTATTGACCTAATGCAGAAGCTTTGCTCCTTTTTTTGGAGACATGAGCACCTTCTAGGAAATGTGTTCTGAACTTACTTCTGAGATACACAGACGATCTTCCTTTCTATTTATAAAAGCTTTTATGTTAATGTAGTAAACAATTCTTGTAGTAGATACAGAAGAACTTCAATAACAACTTATATTTTACATCTTCCAGTACTCCTGAGAAAAAGTACTAGAGAGCTGGTACTGTCTTGTCCTGTTAGTACACTGAATGTTCTACAGGATGAAGAGAATTTACATGCTTTTAACAGCAGTTAAAATGTTAAGAACTTTTTGTAGGTTTTTTTAGCTTTGTAAGTACTCTTTCTATCCCTGTAAATAGATAAAATGGTAGACTTGGAAGATGTACTTTTACCAAACCAAAAAATGCAGAGACCAGTAGCTTTTAAGTAGTATGCATGTAAATTTGCATTTTTCTTCAAAACAGGTTTTAGTTTTATGTTTGGCTGTTCATTTTGCGTCAGTTTCTCTTAAAATGCAGCTTGAATATATTACAGATAAAGTATTTCTGGACATAAAAGGCTGATTGCTATATGTTACAAGAATTCTAAGAATGACTGAAAATGTCTTTGCTCTTTAGTAGATTTTTATTTTATATTAGTTATTGTTTGGCAAGATACAAGTGGGTAGATTTGTAACTTTAAAATGCATGCTAAGTTGGAGCACCTTTTCAAAATCTAACCTACTAAACTTTGATAAAGGAGGTATCTTTTAGTTTGAGCATTCGGCCCCGCATTGAGGACAAACTAGGGAATTCAGCTTCACAAGAACAGGTTACAGACATTGATGTTACAGCAAGCCCTAAAGGGAAAAGTGACAGAGCTGCTCTGAATGACAGGGAAATCTGGCCTTGTAGGATTAATAGCCAAGAACATGGATTGCCTTCAAAGGTACACTTCAAAATATTATTTTAGCCTCACTAGGGTTTATACATGCTGTTCTTCTTGTTGGCTTTTTTTTTTTCCCCCCCTCCTCTTGTTAACTGCTTCAAATGTATTTTTGCTTAGTGAATGTTCTCACTGGCCTGCTTACCTGTATCCAACTGTCTCTTTGTTGGATTAATTTCTTTGCCTAGAGTTGTTAGGTTTTATTTAAATAGAGATATTTGACAACTTTCTTTTCTAAAGCATCCACATTGACAGAGAAAGTACTACATACATACAGCAAGCGTTCTGGTTTTCTGTAAAAGATCCTTCCAGTTTTTCTATTCTCTTTCTTGGAAAACATATTGTAAATGTGACTTTCAGACAATTGTCATGTTTACACCAATAGTCTGCCAAAACAAATTTAAGTTAATACCATATAAAGAAAATAAATTATAGAAGAGTAGCCTTAATTTGTTCCACAAATGTTCTTGTATAGCTGTTTATAGAAATATTAGGTTGAAAGGAGGAAGGAAGACTTGGAGCCTAAAACTTAAGTTTGTTATCTGTTACCAGCTTTCCTATGGCTTTGTCTCTGATGTTTAAAAAAAGAAAAGTTAGATTATTTTTTTTAATTATTTCTAAAAATAGAAGGCCTACGTGTTTTGTCAGTCTCAGTCTAAATGTAGAACTAAGCTTGATCCTGCCCCTGTGTTCTTGTGGGACTTCACTTGGAGTACTGGGTACAGTTCTGGTGTCCTCAACATAAAAAGGACAGGGAGCTGCTGGAGCAAGTCCAGAGGAGGGCCACAAGGGTGATTAGAGGGCTGGAGCACCTCGCCTATGAAGACAGGCTGAGAAAGTTGGGGCTGTTCAGCCTGGAGAAGAGAAGGCTGCGTGGAGACCTCATAGCAGCCTTCCAATATCTGGAGGGAGTCTATAAGGATGCTGGGGAGGGACTCTTCGTTAGAGACTTAGTGGTAGGACAAGGGGTGATGGGTTTAAACTTAAAACAGGGGAAGTTTCGATTAGATATAAGGAAGAAGTTCTTCAGAGTGAGGGTGGTGAGGCACTGGAATGGGTTGCCCAAGGAAGCTGTGAATGCTCCAACCCTGGTGGTGTTCAAGGCCAGGTTGGACAGAGCCTTGGGCGACATGGTTTAGTGTGAGGTGTCCCTGCTCATGGCAGGGGGGTTGGAACTAGATGATCTTAAGGTCCTTTCCAACCCTAACTATTCTATGATTCTGTGAATAAAAGTTTTGAGATAAATCTCCAGCTTTTAATTCAGCTAGAATGAAGAAAGTAACTTAGTTTTCATGTATTTTAACTGCTCAACATGCTTTTATTCCTTCAGATCTATTTCCATGTGTTTGAAAATATGATCTAGAGGATTCTGTGCATGTTTTTGTTTTGAAATTGGTTTACATAAATCTGGCCTATTATAGTATCTATGGCATAAATGCAGCATACAAAACTAAACATGTTACATATTAGAGAAGAGAAACTGCCCACCCAATATATTCTACTGAAAAGTTAGAGATTTTGGGCCAGTATACCAACTAGATCCTGTGTTACATGTACGTTCATGATACTGTACCTTATCTTGCTTAGCCTTACCAGTCTTATAGCTTAATGCCCTCTTTAATAATTCAAAAGACAGGAGGATACTTGGATTAATCTTTGGAACATACTAGGGCAAATGACTGGATTTCTAAAGAAAACTTAACTCCTAGGAGTGATAAACATGTATTGGTGATACAGGCTTCTCCCCATTGGATGTGTAAGATTTTAAGTCTGAAAAGGACTACTGGAAAGGTGGAGCTGTTTCATTTTCACGTTTTTACACTAACCAGGCTATTTGATTCTATTATAAAGTTTTGCTTGTTTCGACAGTTCTGTCACTAGTACTCAACAAAGAAATTGTCATGGTTATGGTAATGTTCTTCCATATCTTGCAGGCCAGGTGAAGCTAAAGAAGAGTTGGAGAACTTGAAGAAGCAGCATGATTTATTGAAAAGGATGCTACAACAGCAAGAGCAATTGAAGGCTCTTCAAGGAAGACAGGCAGCTCTTCTTGCTTTGCAGCATAAAGCAGAGCAAGCAATTGCTGTCATGGATGATTCTGGTATGTGGAATGATGGAGTTCTTGATAGCATGTTAGCATGCTGATTGAATTGTTAAAGATGGAGTTACAGATTACACATTAATAAGTCCTTTTTAATGCACTTACTGCAGAATTTACTGCAAGGCTTCTATTTTTGAAAAGAGTTGACAATGTAACATCACAAAGTTACGTGTCAGTTAAAACCCACACAGCTGATTTCTGTGGTTTGCTTGTAAAATCCTAAAAGTACGTGTTTTTCTCCTAAGAACTGGTCTGTCACATCAGATTAGAAGTCTGTCTCTCATCTCCATCATCGTCCTAGTCCTTTGAAGGAAAGAAGGGGTGGGGGGAGAGAGTAAGGGGGAATGGAATGCAGTGTGTTCTCTCCTTCCTTTTGGCTATAGGCAGTTGTTAGTTTCAGGTTTTGTTTGCCTTTTCATGCTTTTTTTGTGGCTGGTTTCCTGGCAGTTGCCCTTGGTAGACTAATGGTTTGTCTAATAAGAGGAAGTTGTTACAGCAGTTACATAAGTAAATATGAAAACAGAACTCTGAAATTCTGTGGCATGTAAATTATGGGCATGGCTCTGATACTAGAGCACCACCATTATGTTATAACCTTCAGTTTAATTCATATATTCTGAACTTTTAAAAAAGTATCTTTAGGACAGAGACTTGTTTTGGTACCTGCTTCAAGGCTGTCAGCGGAGTTGTTTCCTCAGGAGTTCAGTCTTAAAAGGTAGACAGTTGTCCTTAATTGTGCACATATGAATTATCTTTTTTTTCTGTTGGAAACTTGTCCTGCCCCTACTTCTCCCTAAATCCTGTTCAGTTTTCTTTGGAAATGGACTACAGTTGTGTGCAGTCATAGAGAATGACGGTTTTGCACTGAGCAAGTTCAGGTTCCTTCTGTGTGACTGTTTCATGATTCTTCCCTGTAAGAGTTGCCATTAGGCTTGATTAGAGGGTATGTGGGATAGAAGTTCCTATTGCAGTTAGGTTTTGTATTTAGAATAGCTTGATTTGTAGAAATGTAAGCACTGGTTTCTACATATTATGTAAAAGTCTCATTAAGGTTCTTTGTTCTTAAGAGCTCCCGTTTCTGCTTTTTCTCCTGCCTTAGATGTGATAGAGTATAGAAAAGAAGGCAGAGCTAGTTAAGAAAACTCTAGATTTGATTGTAGGAAAAGCAGCAGAGAAGTTAGTAGGTAGAGGGGTTTTAGAAAGCTACCACAGCAACAAGAGAAGCAAATGCTTTTAAAAAGTGTTTCCTTGTTTCTTAAATGGATTTCAATTTCTTGTCTCTTAGGTGCTCTTGCAGCAGTAGATCTATGATGGAATTTGCTTTATCTTTCTTCAGATATACAAAACTCCATCTTCATGAGGAATGGGTAGATGAAGGGGATAGAAAATAGGATTCCTTATGATCAATTAGAACTACTCTTTTTTTTTTTTTTTTTTTTTAATTCTGTGGTGATGTTTTTATTTGTTTCACTTTTCCACTTACATCACTCTTACTAACAGTGTCTTACTGCTGCTTGTGTTATGTGCCAGAACTGGAGGGTAGGATATACAAAGATCCAAATTCAACATAGGGCAAAATAGATGTTTTTAAATTTAAATATAGTAAAACTTCATTGCGCAGGTAAAAAAGTCATGATCTGTGGGGAAAATAAGTAGTATTTGTGCTTGATTTTTCTTAGGAGGTGTTTGTTGGTTCATATATGCAGAGAAAGTTTTTTTTGATCTCTCAACTGCCAGTTTTATATCTTAGTACTGTCTGAACTGAGCTTTCAGGGAGGGGGGAGAAGCTTTCTTTTTAAAGTGTTCCTCTCTCAAAACTTTTTAAAGGACAAATCCTCGAGAATCTGTTTGCAGCTGTAAAGATAACAACTTATACCAAGATGAAATTTTGGTGTCCTGTTAATTTATTATTTTAAGGGAGTAAAATTACATGCACTGTTCTTAGTTTGGCTATACTAAGTCAGAACAGTTTGTTTCTAACAAACAATGTTTCCATCAAGCCTAGACAAGTTAGTTGTTTTCATTTTACTCTGACGTTTTTAGCAAAGCACAGGACAGACTTATAAAGTCATTTTTGTATGGCTCTTCACAAAGGAGCTGTGAGTTGGCTTGTTAGCATTTCTGTAATGGGATTAATGTTTCAAGAGTAAAGTTGGTGGGAAGAACATAACGTTAAAAATAATTGCTGTATTTTAAGAGGTGGAGTGTATTGATGATGTTGTTAAACCAAACATTTTAATAAATAGCCTTTATTTCAGTGCTGTGGAAAAGTATTTATATTTTTTTCCTCCTTCTGCATGCCCAGTTGTAACAGAAACTACAGGTAGTGTTTCAGGAGTAAGCCTTACATCAGAACTGAATGAGGAACTGAATGACTTAATTCAGCGCTTTCACAACCAACTTCATGATTCTCAGGTCAGTCCTTGGATTATGGTGTATATATAAGCTTTACTATTGTCTGTTTTTTCTTATTGAACAGTTAAATGTTTGTCTTGCTTATTTGTGTGCTAGTGGAGTAATTGGGGTTCCCCTAAACTTCAAAGCTCAGCATCTTTGCGTTCTAAAGAGTTACTAGCTGACTGATCTATGCTTTCTGTCTTGCAGTTTTCCATGAAAATCCAGAGAAGTACTTTCTATGTTGTAGTATAATTATATATTGACTCAATATACAGTCGAGCTGTCATGAAAGTGTTTTCAATATCGGTTTCCCTTTGTTGTGGTGTTGAGCCTAGCAAGTCTATAAGAGGGCGCTTTTGTTTTTCACAATTTATTTGGCTTTTTTCATAGTATTCGGAATAAAATGAAATTCCTCTTTTTAGACACAATCCGTGCCAGACAATAGAAGGCAAGCAGAAAGTCTTTCACTTACCAGAGAGATTTCACAAAGCAGAAACTCTTCAATGTCCGAGCATTTGTTGGATGAGAAGGCACAGCTTTTTAACAAGATGCGAGTGCTGCAGGGTAAAAAGCAGAAAATGGACAAACTGTTAGGAGAGCTTCATACACTTCGTGACCAACATCTAAATAACTCCTCCTGTAAGTAAAAACAGGCACAATTACATCTGTTCAAGAATAGTGTGTATGTTTGTAATGTGGTCTTTCAACTTGCAACTAGTTATTGAAATGCAGGAGATAAAGCTGTGTTGGGGCAATCTTATGCGAATGTTTTAATGCTCTGTAAGTTTCTGGCTTAATAGAGAGCTCTACATGTAATGGTGGTGAGTGTTTTTGCTAGTAGCAGTTTGGTTTAGAACATCAAAGTTGATGGATGTGAGGGTGTGATGATGGGATTTTTTTTCTTCAGGGCTTGCCTGTGACACATTTGACTTGTGGAGTATACCATATGAACTTCAACTTCCTGTGTTTTTATCACAGTGCAGATTTATTTATCATAAATCTGTATTTATGTACTCAGCACTTCAGGTGTTAGCTCTGTGGTGTTGTGGGTTTTGCTCGTCTACTACTGACTTTCTCTTCCACTATTCGCAGGGATTTCAATCATAGGCCATACCAGAAGAGCTTAACTGTCTGAATAGACTTAGAGTGCTGGCCTGTTCCTTAGACGGCTTTCTCTCCTTCTTGAAGTCTCAATGTGGGCCTACTTGATACTCTTGCTTTCTGTTTCTAGAAATACATTTGTAGTGGTGAAGTTTGTCCAGTAGTGGTGATCACAGCATGTTTTGGTTAACATTAAAGAAATGAGGCACTTGAAACATGCTCCTGGAGAAGGGCAGACCGATTTAATAGTTACATTGCTATTCCCCCATCTTTTTACATATACTTAATACGAACATATTTGGGTATGGTTTCATGTAGCTAGAAAAAAACAAACATCAAATCTACATTTTACAGCATATGGACAAAAGAGGAAAAAATTGAAAGGATTTTTCTTTTTATCATGTTGAAATGTAAATATCAAGAAAAGCAATTCAGACATAAATAAACCCTTGAAGAACTCTTTGGGCAAATTTACAGCTTGAAGGCTTCCACTTTTGAATTTTGATAAAGCTAAAAGGAATTGACTGAAGTCTTGTTTACGAGTGCTGTCTTACTACTCTCTGCCTGTTAGCATTGCTATGAAACTTTATGCTATGAAAACATATGAAACATATGCTATGAAACTTGAAGACAAAAGCTTTCTTTCTTCTAAGAAAGGAAGTTATTGACTGCTGATTTGCATGTTGGTAAAGTAATTCAGTTAAGCAGGTTGCTTTTTAAGTTGTTCTTATAAGGTATATTTCTCTTCTGCAGTTTTCCCTGCTTCAGGTTCTCCTCAAAGGAGTATTGATCAAAGAAGTACAACTTCAGCTGCTTCTGGTCCTGTAGGCATAGTAACTGTTGTCAATGGTGAATCAAATACCCTGGCATCTGTTCCCTATCCTCCTGATTCCCTGGTTTCTCAGAATGAGAGTGAAGAGGATGACAATCTAAATCCAACAGAAAAGCTTCAGTAAAAGTCCTTTAATTTTTTTCATAATGTGCTTTTGTCATTTTGAGTGTTACTTTTTCAGTAAGTTCTATGTTAAGAAAACATTTCGTATTTTAATCTCATTAATTTAATATAGACCACTTAGGAAATGGTCCAAGACAGTTAAGTGTGTTCAGAGCTTCAAATAGAAGGTTCTTAGAACTAGGGAAATGACAGTAAACTTTAAGAACTATAAACTATATATGTCTTTTTCAACTCTACATAGATTTGATTAATATGACAAAACACATAGCATGTTCTTTTTTCTCCTTAGGAAGCTAAATGAGGTTCGTAAGAGGCTGAATGAGTTACGCGAGTTAGTTCACTACTATGAGCAAACATCTGATATGATGACAGATGCTGTGAATGAAAACACTAAGGAAGAGGAAGAAACAGAAGAATCAGAAAGTGATTCTGAACATGGGGATCCACAACCTGTTACAAATATTAGGTTGTCAGATTTTTTGTCATCCTAAATCTTTGTAGCTAAGTTGTTGCAGGTTTCCTGAAGCAATGCGTTGTTTCAGTCAACCAGAAGTAACTTAATTCTGTGATTACATTAACTTTCTAAAGTTTTGAATTCAAAGTAGCTTCCTTATACAGACAATTAATAATAAACTTGTTCGTGGTAACTTATTTGTACAGCAAATGTAGATTGTATTGGACATTCAGCACTATAAAATCTGTGATTCTTTTGGTCTTAAGCACTGAATTACGTGTATGGAAGTCCACTAGAAGGTTAACAGGACTAGACTAGAGACCTAGAGTAAAAACAAACTTAATTTTACATAGGCATTTAGAGGTGAAGTCTAATGGCAACTGTGTGCATCAAGGATTTTCACTGTGCAAGATGAATACCAACTTAGCTATGAAGCATATAAAGCTTTTATAATATAGACATACACCTTGAAAGCCTCCTGTATTGTTCTAGATCTAGCAGGGGATAATTCATAGCGGCTTTTGATTTCTTAATGAAAAAACAATCTATTGGAGTGATGGATTACTGAGAAATTCCAGACATCTGGACCCATGGGGTTGATTTACCTTTTCATTTATTTATTTATTTATTTTAAAAGGTCAGGACACTTTCCTATGAAAGCCAATTAATAAAGTGGCTGAAATAAAATTCCATTGGTATCAGTTCTTAAAAAGTTAACATAAGTAATGTATTTTTACTCTAGAAACCCTCAAGGTATCAGTAGTTGGAGTGAAATAAATTGCAACTCAAATGTACAGTGTGGAACTAATAACAGAGATGGGAGACATCTTAATACAGACTGTGAAATAAATAACCGATCTGCTGCTAATATAAGGACTCTAAAAATGTCTTCTACTCTAGGTATGTTCTAAAATCTTTTGATAATTTTAAGTGTTTGGTCTCAAGTCTTACTTAAGTCTTGAATAATTCTGACAGCAGCACAGAACTTGGGAGAACTTAGAGCAAAATGTTCAAGAGTCTAATCATTACGCTAATACTTTTCCTAATGTCCAGTAATTACAGTGGACTTCAGAAGTTCAATAACGTGTCATTGTTACTGTTTTGTCTCCTCCTCTCCCCACCTCCAGACTGTCATAATAGGGAGGATGGTAAAGACATTGACCTACCCCAAGGTGAAGATGATGAAGTGGAAGAAGATAGAGTTAGTGAAGATTCCATGTCTAGTCACAGAAGCAGCCTGGGTGACGCTGCTGGAGATGCTGAGTTTGAGCAGAAAATCAATAGGCTTATAGCTGCAAAACAGAAACTTAGACAGCTACAAAACCTTGCTGCTATGGTGCAGGTATTCCATAAGCATAAATCTGTGCAAAGATTTACAGAAGTGTAGCATTTATTATTTTTAAAATGTGTATCTTTTAGTAGGGAAAACAACTCTGCTTAGTGTAACATTTAAAATGCTCATCTTTAGGCTGGGGAAGAAGAGATACTATGTGATATTTCTGAAGTTAAGGATGATATTTCTGAAGTTCATATCTGGGTTTTTCTTGAGGGATGCTAACCTAATGGAAGAATGGCCTTAATACTTAGCAGTGGAGTACAAAATATGAATGAAGAAGTCTAATATTTTTTTTAATAGTGTTGATCTCTAAGCTTATAATAAATATTAATCAGGTTTAGTTTTTTGAATCATAGGTTTTGCAACATCTTTTAATCAGAAAGATTAAAAGCTTTCAATTACAATCTTTGGATGCAACATGTTGAAGTTGTAATTTGATTTGGGTTTGGTGTGGTGTGTTTTGTGAGAGTTTTTTGTTTTGTTTTTGTTTTGTGAATTGAAAGTGGTTTTGATTTAGAGTATCTCATGCCAAGTTAGTGATGCTTACTAAAAACATATTCTAGTATCCAATGTCCCTACAGAATGCTAACGTAGAGGCCTTATGTGAGAACTCCTAAATAATCAATCAAAATTAGAACATACATTTTACAATATTGACAATATAAACACAATATTACTATTTCAAGATTGTACTGCTTTCAGAAATTTCACAGCATCTGGATCATTACTGTTTGTCATCGCTATAGGGATGTTAACTTTACAGTGGTCTAAATCAAAATCAGAGGTTACAGCAGCTTCTTTAATACATAACCTAATTAATGACATCTTCAGTCTTTCCTTCGTATTTATAAAGCTTGTATCTGTATGTACTCAGTAGTGGTATTGGTATTGTAGGTCTGCATAGCTCTGTCATACTTTGTCACTGATGATGATCTCTCCTGTTCATCAGGTTCTGTATTAAGGATGATCAAGTTGGAAAACAAGCAGTGGCTGCAGCTTTAATATTTTCAATTTAACCTGAGAACTGAAAATACAAAAATTATGAAAACAAGAAAAGTGGAATAGAAAACCATGTAGAAGACTTCCTAAAATATTTTAGATTTAACTTTCAGGAGCAGTTTTTGCTTTATTTTAAGCTGTTATTAGTAATATTTAACTTAATGACTACAGTAATTAAGCAGTCTTGTTCACCTCAGTCTCCTTTTCCTCTTTTCACCTTCCCCTTTGTTCTTGACCTGCCTGCATGTTTCTGTCCACTCAGTTGTAGCCATAAAATAAAATTCAAGTGACTTATGCTTCCCAAATGAGACAAGTTATCTTGCATTTATAGTGGAAATCTCAGTAGCAAGAGCTTTATAAATTTGAATTCTCTCATTAATTTATCTTAAAGGTGTAATTCCATGAAGGGATGACTTCTCAATTTATGACTTGAACTGAAGATAAAGCAATTCAGACTGTTTAGTTTTGAAAAATTAGCTTGACAAACCAGTTATATTTTGCATATAAATGTGAAAATAGTCTAATTGCCTTTCTGACGTCCTTTCAGGATGATGATCCAGAACCTCAAGCAACAATTGCAAACGCATCTAATATTGGTGACTTGTTGGGTGAGATGGAAGAGACAAAGCAACAACCAAACAATGTCCGAACTAGTACCAACAAGTTGCAAAAAGATGCAGGGCTAAATGAAAAAGCAAGGTATGCCTTTGTCAAAGCATAGTGGAATCATGCTTTATGCAACTTCTCGCAAGTAATATGCAGATAACTTATTTACACAGAGAGAAGTTTTATGAAGCTAAACTTCAGCAGCAGCGGGAGCTTAAGCAGTTGCAAGAAGAAAGAAGAAAACTGATTGAAATTCAAGAAAAAATTCAAGTGTTACAGAAAGCTTGTCCTGACCTCCAAGTAGGTAGAATGTGTTTTCTTACTCTCTTAAGCTATTGAGCAATGAAACAAAATACCTTTCACACCCATTTTTCACTATAAAAATTGGACAAAAATGTTAAAATTGGCAGTGCATGTATACTGTATGCAGTTGAGCTTCTAAACCTAGAGAAGAGCTCTGGTTGTTTCATTCCACTGTAGGTTCTTGCTCAGTGATTGGTGCATCAAGCTCTGGTTTAACTGTAGTGAAATGCCTTAATGTAAAGTCTTAAAAGATAGATAATGTTCTATCTTATTTTTAGCCTGAGATACCTGCTAGTCACTGCATCTTCACTCCTTTTAGTACTTATTTGCAGGGCCTGGTATTTTGAAACAGTATTGTGTCTTGTAAACATGATCAACACTATATTGTAATCAAACTTAACTGCACAGTGCTGTACTGTTTCTCATACTCTTTGAAGATGAACTTTTTTCTATGAATTGACTGGTAAATTATCAATAGTGTACATGTACAGCATTATATAATACTATATTACATAAAAATAAGTTTCATTTATTCCTGGCTAAGTTCCGAGGTAAGTATTTAGCCTTGATTTGAAAATCTCTTTTCACTGAATACCAATTCTCCTATCTTATAAAGCCTGAACTATGTTGGGTTTTAATAGCAGTTAAGTTTTAGAAAGCTGTTCTACTCTTGCTTTGCTGCTTCACTTTCTCTTTCAGTTGACAGCTGGTCTAGGTAACTGCCCAGCAAATAGACAGACTTTACCAGCAACCTCAACTCCAGCCATGAATGAGTGCAATACAGCTGGCAAGCCTTTGCTGGAATTTGATGAATCTGTACCACTAGGCAATGAGGTATTTCAGCTTGATATTTTATGACTTAAAAGAAGTTAAAAAAGGAAAAAAGTTTGAGGTAACTTGGACACATTAAGTATGTGGCCTGGGCAGTGGAGTAGTAGCCATTTTAACAAAGTGTGTATAACTTTGTTGTTTCATTTCTGGAAAGAAGTTAAATACTGGCCTGAACTGACAGGACGTCTTTCCCCAAATATAGCAGTTATTGCCAAATATTAATTTGAATGAATTTTGAATTCATACTGTGAGCATTTGGAAGTCTATACCACAGGCAAGTCATCCATGAACAAAATCATGGCATTATTTGAAATGTAGATTATCTTCCATGCATGTTTCTTCCCCTTTTACACCAAAATTCATGTCTTAAATAATGATCTGGATATTACTTATTACTGTCTCTCAAGTGAATGTGCTGCCGCAATTGCTAACACTCTACTAACAGGTTGGGTTATTAATTATCAAAACTCATGTGGAATTTTGTTGGAAAATGTCTTGGCTCCAGCACCACCAACTAGTTCAGTGGCTTTCAGGCTTCAGTACGTTGTCACTTGCCTGTCTCTTTAAGGCTGAGTTTTCCAGTCTAGTTCATTCACACAATTGTTTTTGAATGTTATGCTATTATGTAATGCTGTTTTCAAGCTTATAAAAGTACTTTGCCATTTATGCTTTCACTGTACCTAATTTAAGGTAGATAAAGGCCTCCTACTATCTGTACCTCTGTTTTCTTCTTTGTAAGTCATGGCTTCCTTAAGTCTTTTTCAATCATAAACTGCAACCTAAAGTTTCTGTATGTTGCAGAAAATCTTTTTGTTGTATCCTCTACTTTGTTATTGAAGAAGTACTCAATACAATTTTGAGATTTCTCCGGAGGGTAGTATTCTGTCATGCTACTTAAAGAGATAACTAATAATGTATAAATTATGTGATAAAACCAGCATTGAGTGAAGCATGAACTATTTCTTTTAAAAATTCCTGTCCTTTAATGTTTAATTAGCTTAGATTTTGCAATATTTGGGATAAATAGTGGATCCAGGATGTATTTTGCAGCCTTCTGTGATGTGGCTTCAGTTACAGTATAATACCAAAGCCTGAACAAAAAGGTAGCAGTGTGGTATCAGATGTGGTTTAGCTTAGATTGTATTTATTTTGTTTATATTCTGATGCCTTCTGTTTTATGGCAGTTATGGTCTGAGATGAGAAGACACGAGATTTTAAGAGAAGAATTGCGACAAAGAAGAAAACAACTTGAAGCTCTAATGGCTGAACATCAGAGGAGGAGAGAGCTCGCAGAAACAGTATCTACTGTTGCTGCATCTGTTAAAAGTGATGGATCAGAAGCCCGGTGTACTCCGCAACAGTGCAGGACTGAAAAGTAAGAACACAAGTCACTCTTTACGTTAGTGGCTGCTTCTGTTGTTTAGTGAGATATGAGTCTTGGGCAGTTTCCTGTTTTCATCTGAGCACTGTGATGATACAATAGAGAAGTAAATTAATTTCTTGACTTCTAAAGTCATTGTTAGTTGGCAGCTTGCCTGTTTTATGGGTCTTCCCAGCATATTTAGTATACCTTGCTCCATAAATGGTGAAAAATCACCTAAGGAGAGGAGAACATGTGGAAGATTGCTCAGAGTAATTTTTTGTCATCCCTACACCATTCATAACAATAATAAAGGAATAATTTTCCAAGAGAGTAAGTAATTTTATTTAACTATCCCAGTATCAGAAGAATACTAGTTTCATTTTGTATTAGCAAGATAATGTTCACTTTAATTTTGGTGTAGCTTGATTAATTAAAGATAGACAGACTTGTAATTGTCAACAGATTGTCTTAATAATTTGTCATAAACTAAAAAAACACCTCAAAACCCACAAAACAAACTCCTCTCTTCCCAAACACCCTTCCTCTCCCCCTAGGACAATGGCTACCTGGGGCGGTTCCACCCAGTGTGCACAAGAGGAAGAGAATGGAGATGAAGATGGTTATCTCTCTGATGGAGTTGGCCAGGCAGAAGAGGAAGATGATGCGTCAAGTTTGAATGACAGTTTCTCTGTTTATCCCAATAACAACATACCAGAAAATGCATATGTTGTTAAAGAAAACAAGGATAGGTTAGTGGCATTACTTATTGATCTGATGCTTGTCGACTGTATTTGGAAGGGGTGGGAGAAGCATTACATTAACTACAAGTCAGTCTTCAACAGAAAAGTGAAATTTTCTTCTAGCTAGGGAGCTGTGTGTAGTGGCACTTTATTGTCTTGAGTCACTGTAGTTACAGTGTGTATAACCAATTTGATTATTTCTTCTGTTTTCAGTCACATGTCTGCCATTGAGCTTTCCAGTTGCAGTAGCTCCTTACATTCCAGTGGGGTTTTTTAGTCAGCTTAAAAGATAACCTATATGACATTTTTGCCTTGAAATTGATCACTGTCTTCAAAACCAGTAGTTAGATGACTAAACTATGAAATTTTTGCTTTCAAATAGTTGGCTTTTGCAGCTTTGAAAACTACTTCATACTAGATTTTTTAATTTACATGAATATTTAACTTTGCATACCTGACTGATTTCCTTAATAGTCTTTGTTTGACTAAATGAAAATGTCATGTTAAGAGTAATGTATATCTCTTCAATTGATTTCCTCTGGTTTTGGTACCAAAATAATTTTAGTAGATACTGGCCTTCTAGCCAGGAGCTGGGCCTTCTAATTCTTAGTGTATTATGTTGGTAGCTTCTATTTTCATCTGGGTAGATACTATATATTGGATGATACTAAAGACAAGATCCAGAGACATCCTTAAGCAGTTCTTTTTTTGACAGTGGTTGTCAGTTGGGTGAATGTTATGTTCCATTTGTTCAGGATAATGTTCGATTGACAAAATCACATGGGTCATTAGCTGGCATGCACAAATGGCCTGTTGTTGACATTCAGCTGAAATGTAATTTGAATAATGGAAGTGTCATTAGAAGAAGTTGTTTGAAATGTCATCTTTTGTCCTAATTCTTCCATTTTTTTTTTTCCCCACCCAGGTGGAAAAAATGTCGTCCTCTTTCAGCAGATGGGAATTATCGTCCGTTGTCTAAGGCCAGGCAACAGCAAAACATAAGTATGCGACGTCAGGAAAACCTTCGGTGGATGCCTGAACTTTCATATGTGGAAGAAAAGGAACGGTGGCAAGAGCAGATCAATCAGTTGAAGAAACAGCATGAATTTAGTGTCAGCATTTGTCAAACACTGATGCAGGATCAGCAGGTAGATACGAAGAGCAGTTGTTTTGCTGTTCTTACTTTGCTATTTATTTTTTCCCCATTTTTCAGCAACAAGCTCTGGTTTTAGTAATTTGGTCGCTGTCATATATTTTCTTTCCACAGACCCTCTCTTGTCTTCTACAGACTTTGCTTACGGGCCCGTATAATATGATGCCCAATAATGTTCCATCTTTACAAGTACATCTTATTATGCATCAATTAAACCAGTGCTACACTCAACTGTCTTGGCAGCAGAATAACGTGCAAAGGTTTGTTGATTGCATTTTGTGTTTATGGAATTTGAAATGCTTTAGTAACAGAGAACATGGTTAGGTGAATAACAGATCATGGATAATACTTTAATATGAGATGATTGAACTTCTGAGTTGATTACAAACTTCTGAAATCATATACAGCATTCTTGGTTTTTTATTTTTTCCCACCACTGCTTTAACACCTTTGGAATGGTTCTCTTTGGATGATCTTTAGTGAAGAGAACCAAAAGTTGACATCTCTTCCACAAATCTGTGGCAATAACGTTATTTGGCTTTTTTGGTTTAGACTTGCTTTCCTTGAATATGCTTTTAAGTCAATAGTCTTTGCTAGATTGTGTGGCAAGATTCCGGATTCTAATGGCTGTGGAAAGATGGCGGAAAAGGTTTTTATCCTTGGTGTAGAATTTTTTACTTACGTTCCATTTGAGTGTACTACTTTTAACTTCTGAACAATTATTTTTTTTTAAAAAGACGTTATTTTAATTCATTACATGAATGTCCAAGCTCTTCACCTCTGTTTTGTATTTGGTTAGTGGTATATAGTTACTGGCCTCTTAAAATATTTTAAAGCCGTTCTAATGCCATTCCTGCAAATGTTTTACCATCTTTGGTTGTTTCTATTTGTTTCCTTTTCAGCCTGCTTACATTTTTAGTATCAGGTCAATTTTTGTTGTTCTTACAAGGATGTCTGACTTCTGTAAACATTACCACTAGTTCAGAGTGATTGGTTTTAGAACTGTTCCTGTCTGTTGTTAAATGCAAGTTGGGTTGGTTTCTTTGGGGTTTTTTGTTGTTGTTTTGTTGGGGGTTTTTTTACTAGCTGAATGGAGCAGTTCTTTCCATACATTACACGGGTGAGGTGAAATAATATGAATCTCAAATTACTTAAGTATAAATACACAGCTTTCCCTTAGCATTCTTTTTCCCAAGTGATTATTTTTCCTGATTTTCAAGGTTGAAGCAAATGTTAAATGATCTTATGCACCAGCAAGAACAGCAACAGTGTCAAGAGAAGCCATCAAGAAAGGAGAGAGGCAGTAGCACACCACCACCTCCATCCCCTGTTTTCTGTCCGTTCAGCTTTCCTCCACAACCTGTGAACCTGTTGAATGTACCAGGATTTACTAATTTTTCTTCTTTTGCTCCAGGTGAGTATTACTACAGGTGTGAAAAGAGTAAGAATTTGAAAGTTCCCACTCCCTCATTTAGTTGAAATCTTCATGTGGACTTGTGGAACCTCTGTGACTTTTCCTTTATATTAAAATGGTGTTAAATGCTACTTGCATGAGTCCATATTACCCTAGTAGAAGTTTGCTAATGTTTATTGCAGAATATTGTATATTTTGACTCCAGTATGAAAAGCAAGACTTTCTCTGTAAGATGTTGGTTGTAACTGAAAATACCAAATCCATAAAGTTAACATTTTAAATGTTCTTTGTCTGACACATGAAAGGCAATGTTTGAAGCTTTTGCATACCTTCATTAATCATTTAATAGTGTTATGACTAAGTGAACCCTTTTATTCTAAGGTGTCACTTGGTAATTATTTCTCTTCTTCTTAGAACTTCCAGCACTTACTTTTGTTTTAAATGCCTGTGAATGGAGTATGTTGCTAATTTTTGTTTCCATTAAAGGTATGGAATAACTGCTAACTTGGATACAGTGTTCCAAATCTGCTTTTAATGTTGAATTTGAAATGGGGGAAGAAAAGTAGGCGTTTTACTGTATTGTTCAAAGTTGTTAAAGCTGTCCTGATACATTTCACCAGTTTCAGAAAACCAGGAAATAGGCAGGGCAGAGTGTAGCTTTCAGGTTCTGGTCTGTTTTTTGTTTAAGAATGTATTTTACATTATATGGAACCTACACAGAAGAATAGTTATGTTCAATTTGCCACTGCTAGAATGATTCTGAAGTGAAAATTAGTATTATGACTTCTTTGGCCCTGTAAGTACTTGTACCATTGAAATTTTCTTATCAGTTTGATGGTAGTTGAAGTATTCATCAAGTCTTCATGCAGACCGAATTCTGCCTTTTTGTCATTTTTACCTTCACTTTTTACTTTCACTGGATTCTTGAGATACCTTCATCTCTCCAGTGATGGTAATGCCATGTGTAGTATCCAGTTATGTATAAAACCTGCATTTAAGATAAATTCTGCTTATTGCCATGCTTTCAGGACAAAACCAGTTTTTGCTTACGTACCTACAATGTTAGTTTCATAATTTTACGTTGTCACACTGTATGTCTCAAATTCTGCTTCTATCACACAGATAAATGAGTACCTTCTGACTCTCTTGTTCACTTTGTAGGTATTAACTATAATCCAGTGTTCCCTTCTGGTTTTGGAGATTTTGCACACAATACTTCCCCACACAGCAGTGAGCAGCAGGAGCCACAACATCCTCTGGATCATAATGCTTCTGGGAAAACTGAGTATATGACGTTCCCCAAACCTTTTGAAAGCGTATCCTCTAATGGAGCAGGAAAACAAAGGTATTAAATGTCACAGTGCAACTCTTCTTTAACTGTTTTCCCTCCCACACTCCTACCTTTTCTGGGGCTTGTGGGAATTCATCATTGTTTTGCAGAATTCATTGTAATAGAATTACAGGATGAGCTTTACTTTTGCAGTTTCCAGTTTAATTTCTTTTTTTCTCCCCCCCCCCCCCCCCCGTTTCAGTCAAATGTTCTGCTTTTCTATATATTGATGTATCACTTAAAATTCAGATCAAATATAATGCTGGAGTGGTTTTGTTACACTTCTTATAAGCGGAGGAAGATTTCATTTCCATGGGTTTTAGAAACAGCTGTTTGAATAACTAGAGAACAGAATTTCAGTGAAGGCTTATTTTTGTGCTACAGTAGATGGTAACGAATGTTGTTTAAAGAAATGTTTTGTCTGATACTATTTGAGCACAGCAATAGCTGCATAAGTGTGTTCAGATTGGAATCAGTGATAAATGTAAACTTCTTCAGACACCTTCTGTTTTCCATTTTGGAAGGGTTCTCCCTAGATTTCCCTCCCTTCCTGCTCTCTCCCCCCTCATCTCCCTTCCATCCAATATTTAGCTGATGGCTGAGTAATTAGGGCATATGGATAAAGCTATTTGCCTGATACTACATGCTGTTTCTATCTCAGAGACTAGGTTATGATATATTATGGTGTGTGTTTCTTTCTTTGTGACAGAAGGAGTCACAGACAACCTGAAGAGGAAATGGAAAGAAGATCAACTTGGCTTAATGAAAGCCAGGAAGTGAAAAAAGATGATCAGTCTCAGCTGAAAACAAGTTTTGCAGTTTCAGGACAAAACATTGCTTCCAGTCATAAAAATCAGTCCGATGTGAGCAGAAGAAGAGACTTCGATGAAGAGTCTTTGGAAAGTTTTAGTAGCATGCCTGATCCAGTAGACCCAACTACTGTCACAAAGACATTTAAATCTAGAAAAGCATCAGCTCAAGCAAGTTTGGCATCAAAAGATAAAACACCCAAATCGAAGAATAAGAGGAAGAGCTCTTCTCAGCTAAAGGGTAGAATTAAAAATACTGGTAGGTGGTAAAGTAATCTTAGATACCATGGCAAACTCAGCTTGGATTATAATCATTACATTGCAGAGAATTTACTCTCCATAAATGGTACCTATACTCATGAAAATAAGTCTCTGATACACAAATTCATTCTACATAATGTTACTACATAAGGTTTTTCAGTATTTCAGTAAATAAAAAGCATAGCATTAGGTCATCACGATTTGAATGGATAGTGGATGCAGATACTCTAAGAATACACTTGGGATAAACCACCAGGAGAATCTTTGTCTTTGTTATGTCTTTACGTTCAAACTGGATGACTTGCTGAAAGATGTCCTTCAGTAGAATACTGAATAAGAAGATAGGGACAGTACAAGCATGTATAGTTGCAGTCACTAAGGGTTTGGCTTCACTGTACAGAGGAAAATTTTTAGCTAGGAACCATCACTGGTTTTTTTTTTCATCTTTCAGATTGCCCTCAGACAAGTTGTTAAATGTAATAAAACATTTTGTAAGCTATTTTTTTATTTCTTCCTTTTCATTCCCTCGCATTAGGTTATGAAAGTGCAAGTGCTTCAAGTGTGTGTGAACCCTGCAAGAGCAATAAGACCAGACATGCAGAGGAGGTGGTTCATGCAAAGGTGTTCAGCAAAAGGAATCAGGAACAATTGGAAAAAATAATTAAATACAGTAGATCTACAGAAATGTCTTCAGGTATTCTTTTCTGATGTAGTTATTTTGTGAACTTCTCTGAGTAAAGGACCTCCATACTTTGTTGCTAGTGTATTATTTAAAAGCAGTGTATTATGACAAGCAGCCTTCTAGTATCTGAAGGGAGCCTGTAAGGATGCTGGGGAGGGACTCTTCGTTAGGGACTTAGTGGTAGGACAAGGGGTAATGGCTTCAAACTTAAAACAGGGGAAGTTTAGATTAGATGTAAGGAAGAAGTTCTTTACGGTGAGGGGGATGAGGCACTGGAATGGGTTGCCCAGAGAAGTTGTGAATGCTCCATCCCTGGCGGTGTTTAAGGCCAGGCTGGACAGAGCCTTGGGTGACATGGTTTAGTGTGAGGTGTCCCTGCTCATGGCAGGAGGGTTAGAACTAGATGATCTTAAGGTCCTTTCCAACCCAAACCGTTCTATGAAGACAGTACTGTATATTTAGTGTGTGTATTTTGCTTTTTAACAGGATGCTGTAAACATAAAAGTGTGTAAAAAGTTGGGTATTGATGGCTTTTGGGTGATTTCTGTAGATTAAATACTTGATTGATGGGCTTGTTTCTGTATTTAACTGTAAAACAAACAAAAACCTAGCCAATAGAAACCTCACCCATTTGTTGGTGTCCTTATGGAAAGAAACTGCACAACAGATTACCCTTTGTTTAATGTTTAAACTACATCCTGTACTGCATCCATGTTTTCTTTCTATTCATGCTTAAAGGAGCTCTATCAAATATCATTCAAACTCAATCTTACAACATCACATAAACCCTTACATTTTTGCCATCTGCACTGCTTTTCTTGCGTCTAGATCATAAATATGTTCTTCTATATCTTTTTAGGTTTTGACAGTACCTTTGTTCTGTTTGAAAGATGCAGAAATTCTAGTTGTTGTAGCACGATGTACAGCTTTGCCAATGTTGCTGTGTCTGCACCAAGAGCTGCTTATTGGGATACGTAATAAACTTTTTCCATTCAAATTCTCACAATAAGCAGCTTTGATGTGGTTTGGATGACTAAGCAGTTTTCCTCCTGCTATTTTGTATAGACCCTGTCTTTATTTCTGGTGCACATTTTTGTGTTTATCACTGTCTATCCCCACTTTCCTACAGCGCATGCTAGGAGAATTCTGCAGCAGTCTAACAGAAATGCATGCATTGAAGCACCAGGTAATGCATTCAGTGCTTAGCTTCAACAATGTCCTGTTACTTCTTTTTTCCTCTTAGCTTTGGTCCTAAACTCAGACTGTTTAGCAGATGTTCAAAATTAGTACTATTGCAGCACCTTCTCTGTAAACAAGGCAAGAGAAGTTACTTGTAATTTGCATGAAATGCAGTGATGCAAACTACTTTGAATTGTAATTGTGGAGAATGTGTTTATCATATTCTTGGTTAGTCACAATTGCAAATAGAAAATACACATGTAGATACTACAATAAGAATCTAATTTCCATAGGCATTTTCAGCAAGTTGAAAAGCTGTTATTATACTTTATTGATGGGGGAGAGGGGTGATTTCTGGTGGCTTATTAGTGGTTGAAAAGGCTTGTCTGTGTGCTTAAAAATATGTTAAATGATTTGCAGATGATCAAATTGCACAGTAACATCTGTTGTATTGCTAATAACTTCATTAACTTAAATACTAACAAATACACATCTGTTAAACTAAGCTGAGTTTTCCAAGTGTAACTTTTTTTCCATTCAACGCTTGCTAAAATATGTATGTAATAATTTAACTGTTGCAAGGATAATCCTCAATTTTCAAAGGAATGGAAGACTTACTAGGGAACACAATTGTCTTTTCATTCATATATAGTACAACTTAAGGGTATGATACTAATTTAGTGATATTAGACATGTATGAGAATGTAGGATTTAAGCTTGTGTGGGTGGTGTGGCAAGGAGTAGCTTTCTTGAATTCAGTCTAGAGCTTTCTTAATGTTGTTGCTTCTGTTGCTAAAGTGTGGACTTGCATTATATAAACTTGAGATCTTTGGCTATCTCATTTGGAATACTTCAAAACTATTTCAAGTGTGGAATACCTATTCTGAAAGCAACATTGAGGTGTGTGCATTATTCGCTTTAGTAAAGAATGCTTTCTGAAGGTATTGTTCAGAAGTGTAAAGAAAGTTATTCCTCCGAATGCTTTGTATCTTATTTTGTATATAGAGGATTGAATAAAGTATTCTTTCAGAATGTTTAAGTCATTGTTGCCCTTCAGGAAATGAGTGAGCTTTAAGAAAGCAGCTATATAATGGAATCTACAATGATTGTGAGATAGTTGGTATACCTGTAACTTGTATACCTGATAGGCAGTTGTCTTTCAACTGGATGCATGTCAAGGACTTAATGAATTCCCTTTTTTCTACAGAAACTGGTAGTGATCTTTCTATGTTTGAAGCTTTGCGAGATACAATTTATTCTGAAGTGGCAACTCTTATTTCTCAAAATGAGTCTCGTCCCCACTTTCTTATTGAACTTTTCCATGAGCTTCAGCTGCTAAATACAGATTACCTGAGGCAAAGGGCTCTATATGCTTTACAGGTATGCACAAAAATCTTGTATATGAATCAAAGAAATCTTAGATCCTTTTTTACAGTATTGATTTATTATCTTTTCCAGGATATAGTGACCAGACATTTATCTGAGAACAATGAAAGAGGGAAGTGCACAAAATCACTGAATTCTGGAACATGGGTGGCATCAAATTCTGAACTCACTCCCAGTGAAAGCCTTCCTTCTACAGATGATGTAAGTTTTGAAGTTCAGAAGCTACTACTGTCAACTTTTCTTATTTATTCAATTTGCATGCATGCATGCTTGTGTACTGAAATATTCAGTCTAGCAGTTGACTTTTTCTGAAATTAGTATCAACTTACACAGACTTTTCTAAACGGATACAGGAGAATATTAATGCAAAAGTGATTAAATATAGTAGGATTCTTGATGCTGGAAATGAGTCTTGGGAAGGAATAGGACATGAAGGGGGACATAAATCAGAAACTGATATTCAAAAAGAGTTGAAATCCTCTTGTGGGTAAGGTTAGAGCAAGTACTGATCACAAGATTCCCCCCAGATTTTTGCTTTTTTGTATGTAAGGGATCACTGATGCCTCTGTAGAGTTTCTTATGTGTTTTATAGTTGAAGTGTTTGAAACGAACATGGTAGAATCAGCTGATGGACCTATATGCTGTAAGGTTGTTCCCCAGTCAGGCAGCCTGGTGACAAGTCTCGATCCTGCAGCATGTGGCTGAAAAGAATTGCTAGCTTGACACATCTGTGA